>NC_042514.1:15032500-15309355 GCF_900963305.1 Echeneis naucrates
ATCATATTATGTGTGGCAGCACTTGATGGAATGGAGACATTTTTTAAAGTTAGATGTAAAACATGAACCCAAGAAAACTATTTATAAACATCAAAGGCAGAATTCAACAAGTCACATCTGCGCGCACTATAAAAGAAGAATGCTAACGATACTAAATCATATTCTGACAGGATTTCATCCTCACAGCCGGAGCACCCACTGCTGCCGCTAATAGATATAAACTATTACAGAATGCCCACTGATTAAACAAGCTGTCGGGTTTATTGATTCAGCTCCTTGTCCAGCCTGAGTGCAACGTACTGTACATTCCTGTTACTGAACAAATAAATCTTGCGTCATTTTTGATTTCTCGAAATTAAATTATGTTGCTGTAATTATTTTCTCCTTGTTGAGGAGTATTTTCCCGAATTCTTCCTGTATAAACCTGAATGAATGCCTGACATGAAATTCCATCACAAGACATCCAGCACTGCATGATGGTCCCATCGATCATTGGATACAACGTAAGACTTGTCACCACTCAAAATAAACATGAACAGATGTGCTCTCAGCAGCGTCTGACTGCAGGACATACACAGAACAGAGATGGAGGAAAAGGAAAAAAAAAAAAAAAAAATCAACATGGCATTTGAAACAGTTGCTCTGAGTCAAACACAAACTTCTGCAAATTAAATCAAACTTCAAAGTTAGCTCAGTTTATCCCACAGAAAAACAAGTTGAGTGGTTAAACCACTGCTGAATATCAGACATCAAACATGAGATAGAGCACTTTTTCACATATTTCCAGTTTCCAGCTAAATAAAACCTGATTCAAGCAGCATCCAAACACAGCTGCTGTGTACAGCACTGCAGTGTTACAGCACAAAACAACTGCATGAAGATTGATATAAAAAAAAAATGTCCAAGTAATCATATGAATGATGATAAGCACACAATGAATTAAAACTGAGTTAAAATTCTCTCTCTTAAAAGAAAACAAGGCCAAATGTAAAAAGCAACCGTCGCCTCCCCCCCGCCGGAAATCTCACCTTGCAATTGCTGGATGTGTTTGACTTCACAGCATCAGGACCAGAGTACAGCTTCTGAGAAGAGGCAAAGTTTATCTATGTACACTGGGGAGCAGGAGAGAGGGCACTGGAGGCCAGCACAGAAAGCTCTCCACGCAACAATCTCACACTCTTGGACAGAAAAATTATATCTGTACAGTTTGTCAAAGGATATGTTGACGTGAAACTATTTTCATTTGCCAGCTCACATTAGAGGGAAACAGTGAAATCCATATTGATCAAAGTGAAACGTCAACATCTCTGATTAATCTTGGCTAAATAAGTGTCTCTCTGGGTGTCTGGACCAGAGGCCAAAGTAAACCTCTAAAGATTCTCAGCAAGGCCCCATCTACTGTGGTGCAAGTTAAAAATAAACATTTACATTTGAGGAAATATACTTTATCTCACCAGGAGCGAGATGAGAGGATCAATTGCAATTTCATTTCTCAGTACAGCATTCACCACAAAGCAGAAGGACTATTAACGAGGCAGTAGAAGTGAAAATGAACTGAACTAATATCGACCATTTTACTTCTGCTCTGAGTCCAGATCACCGACAGGGCTTCTCAAAATTCCTCCTGAGGTGAGATTCTCTGCATTGCCTATCCATTGGCAAATACTGAATGAAAAAACTTATCTCCTGCAAGCAAACCAATCCAACACTAATTGAGACTAAATGACATCAGTACGGATGATTTATCCACATCACACCAACACAGCAGGAAGAAGTCTTTTCAAGAACCTCAACAGTTTGAATTGTGTGTCCTTTTTCTGCACTGCTGCGTGACAAGTGTGGATTCGCTCTTTTGCTTCTTAGAGCAGTTTGGTTGACCTGGATAATGATGCAGCTATTCTCCAACACCGGAGAAGAAAAACAGCACATTAAATGCAAACTGTCGAGGCGATTTGTGAGCAATTCTCAACTCAGGCCATCACATTACCAGCAACTATAGTGCATGTGCACAGTGCATCTGTTTGTCTCCAAAAAGCCCCTCTTCCTCCTCTTGTTTAACCTTCAGCTCTCTTCATGTCACCAGAGGTTTTACAGTGATGAGTTTAACACCAACAGTTTTGTTTTCTTGTTTTTAATGTTGAGTCAGTGGCACTGAAGCTTAATCTGCACCTTCCTATTCCATTCACTGAGACATTAAGTGTGGGAGAATGTTAATGAGAATGTGTCCCTCATGTAGATGTCAAGTTTTTTCTGCACGTTAACCTGTCTATGTGCTCAGTGTATGTCTGTGGGTGTGTGTGTGGGTGTGTGTGCATTTATGTGGCGGCCGTTCCAGGTCATGCATTGGACATCTCCGCCTTGCTGAGGGCGATGGCCAGCTCCAGGTCCTCCTGCTCTTGCTGTCTAAGCCTTTTCAGCCGCTCACGCTCCGCTCGCTCACTCTCCCGCTTTGCCCACTCCAACTGCTGAGCTTCATTCCCAAACTACAGAGAGCGAGAGAGAGAGAGAGAGAGAGAGATGGAAACCATGGGAAATTCACAGGCTTCATCTATTTACAGGAACGGGAGTGCATTTTTTCAACATAGGTCTTTGTTAGGTAAATAAATAAAATAAAATGTGTGTATGAAGGCCTGAAATTAGATGTAAAAGATGAAAGAAAATATATGAAGGTTATAAACAATGTTGAATTTAAATACCTGTTTGGTGGCCACTAAGAATGTGTAGGAGGAGCTTATATGACAGTGAGAAAGTTCCATCTCACTAACTTCAGTCCTTACTCTGTAGTCAGAGCAAACTTCACTTGGGATGTTATGCCGATACCAGTTTACTTGTATGTGTGTGTCTGTTTGTATTTTGTTTTGCTAATCAGTTAGTTGTCTGTGGTTAGCTGCAGTTAATGGTTGCCATAGGGATGTTAACTGCCTAATTATTTAAAAAGGGGATTACGGTGGGACTTGCCAACCACACGTTGATCTTTACATATTCTACTTAATGTGTCTGTGATGTGAAAAACATGCCATTTGCAGTAATGTTTAAATGGGGAGTTGGCTGACACTCCTGCAACTTTCACATTCCCAATTCTGAGAGTCAACATGCTTTGGTATTTGGCAGTCACACTGCGTGAAAGAAAAAATGATGTGGGCAAAGTGAAATTTGTTTAGACGTATAAAATGTGTTTGTCACTAAAAATCATTGAAACAGTTCATGTTGTTCATTACTGGACTTTTTAAAATGATAAATAGTGATGTCTTTGTTGACTTTAGGATATGTTCACCCTGATAATGTGATATGAAGAGTAATTTAGCCAATCTTCATCTTGGACATGAGTGAAACATAGGGAAACTCTATATAAACAAATATGTGCAGGTGCATCCTCAAAGTTATTCAATACAAACACTTCAAACTGCACAGTATTGCCACATTGTCATTTGACGTGAACCCAATTGTGTGTTTGGTCCCATACCTTGACTTTGTCTGGTCCTGTCAGAGAGGTGAAAAAGAACAGAAACATTATAAGGCAGAAATCTATGAACTTAAATCATTTTAACATTGACAAGAGTAAGAAGTAAGGCTGGGCCGCAACATCCGGGGCCTGTGCCATGAAGCGGGATTTGATACGATCAAAGTGAGTTCAGATTAAATTCTAGGTTTCTGGTCCAAAGAAGGTGGATCATGTTTAACAGGATATATCACCACGGTAACTTACGCTGACAGCTAACCTGCTTTGCAGTTGGTTATGTTCAATCAAGTCTCTCACCGTCTGAGGACAAACCAGTGGAGCTCAGAGCAAATTATCAGAGGATCCTTAAAAGAGCAAGAGCTTTCAGACACGAGCAAAACTCGTTTGATCCTTCATGGGAGTTTCTACAAGAGAGATATACATCGATCAGTTGGACTGAGATCCGTGTGTCATCTTTTAGAGCCATATGAGTCCAGACATACTCAGAAGCACCAACAGTCCACTACTGTCTGTCATTAAGACACTAGCTCGGGAGAGAACTTGTGTTCTGTGGTTTCGAACACTGCAGGTCACACGGTCGACATTGTTTTCCCAGCAGTCCTTCTGTTGTTTGGAAGCTGCAGTCTGTAAAAGTCTGCAAAGCAGTGTTGCTTTCAGCTTTTATTACATTCTTAAATTCTTCAAACTTGTAGATAATATCTTCATCAGCTGCTCTACCGGAGACTCTTCACATATTCACGGATGCTGATAAGTCCACCCCTTTAATATGCTGACAACCGGACAGGACAGACCTGGGTTGACTCACCGAGTTGATAACTAGAGTCATAGCACAAAAAAATCGCAAGTGAGAATGTTAAGTTCAGTGAAGCCAGATCATTTGGAACATTTCCTGGGTTTGTTAATCCGGCTTTGTTGCACAGGCCCCAGACATCATGTGGATTAACTCATCAAGACTTTACATGCATCCAAGGATAAGAGGCCAATGTCTGGTTTTCCTAGTTCATATCATTATGGTGACATTCACCAACATTCAACCCTTCTCTTTTCTAATTTCACTGTCAATAGGAAAATAGAAATAACATTTCTTACACAAGTGCCTCCAATTGAAAATTGCAGCTCTGCGTACTGTACATATTATCTTTTTTCTGCTGGGATATTTTGGATAAAACCTTTTTACCTAATATAACGCTGTTTACCAGATGTAAATTAACCTTTGTCACCCTTGAGAAACAGTGGCTGCACAAGGCAACTTCCTGTGCAAACTACTGCAAGTTTATAGAGTTCATAAATACATCATGTGATATCATAATCAGTACATACATTCTCATACTTGCCTGTACCTGATACCTTGTTATAGTATCAGGGACATTTTCTAGATTAGATTTAGAAAAACTGTCCACCTGAGAATAACATCATTATCAGCTGTCTACTGAACCTGTGAAAATCTTCAGACATCAACATTATTTGTGTTGTTCAGTCTGTTTTGCTGCTTTTAAAGCACCTCAAATACCACTGAAGTGGAATTCAAAAAACTGAATTTAATTGGGATGGTGTGTGAAAAAACAAAATGCAATGATTTGCAAATCTCTTAAACACATCTGTGTTTCAAAACAGAATGATATGTCAAATGTTTAAACTGAGCGATTTTATAATTTCATGAGAAATATTGGTTCATTTTTATTTTATTGGCAGCAATATCTCTAAAAAGTTGGGACGGGGGGGGGCAACAAAAGGCTGGGAAAGCAAGCAGTACTAAAAAGAAACAGCAAGAGGAAGATTTTGCAATGAACAGGTAAAGTGGCAACAGGTCGCCAGCTTTTGGGGGTATAAAAGGAGCATCTTAGAGAGGCAGAATCTCAGGAGTAAAGATGGGCAGTGGGTCACCAATCCTGTGTCTACCAATTGTAAAACAATTTTAAAATAATATTTGCAACATGTAAAACTGCTAAACCCTTGAATATCTCATTATCTGCAGTACATTTGACTCACTGGAGGTGGTGGGTTGGGGTCTAACTACTGTACTCAACAAACAATGCACCCAGTAGTCTGCACGCTACACAACCCCTCGCTCAGTTAAAAAGATGCCATTACGTAGTTCAATCGTGGTGTCCAAGTGCCAATTCTTTGTGCATATCTGTTGGTTAAAATTTGTCTTCTATATTTATTTATGTATTTTTTCTATCAACTCCTTTGTTTTACCTTGTCTAGATATTCTTGTGCACTTCTATTCTCCCTCTCATATGTCTGATGCTTCTGTAAAGGGCAAATTTCCCCACTGAGGGACGAATAAAAGATTATCTTGCCTTTTTAGAGACATGTTGCTGCCAACAAAAAAAAAAAAAATAAATAAATAATAATAATAATAAAAAAAGTATTTTTTTCTTAAAATGGCTTCATTAGAGCTGTTTTTATTATTTATTATTTATGTTTTAAACAGCATCTGAGAGGTTTTAGAATTGTTGTTGCAATTAGAGCATATTATAGGTGCTTTAAGAAAGTGAGTGGCTGGTGCTGTGTGTGCTACAAGCTGCTGTTCTCCGCCCTCCATCAGCACCCAAGTTTAACACAACAGATTGTATCTTCAAATTGTTAAAATAGAAAACTTTTTGACACCATTACTAATACAGCAGGTTTTTTAAAAAGCCAACACCATTTAGTATGTATTGCCTTGTGCTTGAAAAATCAGCCACCGTACCATTTCCTTCACTGCAGTTCCTGTGGTTGCTATGGTCGCAAAATGAGCCACCGCAGCTAGATGAAAAACCTAATCATTATGAAATTGACGTGGCAAAAAGTGGTGTGCATTCAGAATAACAGCAAAAGTATACTGTAATCCAATATTGTTCTGTTTCAGATAACTCTTCTCTTTTTTCACAGAATTGTGTGGGATGATAAAAGTAAACTATTAATACCGGTATCAATAGGTGATACTGTTAAGAGTATCACCCATCTCAACTTAGAGAACTGAGGTCTGCAGAGCAAGAGATAGTCTTTTGGAGCTTTACTTGATGAGGATGGGGCAAAAGGGTCTTTGCCACTGAATGGATCTCCCAAACCCTTTTTACTCTGAAACGGATCGACGGCCTCACTGCCAAATGGCTGGAAGGGGTCACATGGTTTGGTAGGATCAGGTGCTCCTGGCAAACTCACTGGTGTGCTCTTACCTGCAAACACAGAAGACAGAGGTCAACATCCTCACCGAGAAGACGCTGTTCTTATCCATATTGGATACTTTCTCACAAAAAAAATTGTTTATAGTGCTGTCTGTCTTTTCTCACTTGAGAAAAACTGAAACTTGAACCCTAGGCAAAATTTGAAAGATCAAAAAAGGACATGCAGACAACTTCATGCAAAAAGAAGAGTAAAGACAAATATCATGATTCATGACCGCCACTGCTGCGAGCAATTCTCACCTTAGTAAAATTAGATTATATGTCGATACTGCAAAAAGTTATCCGTTTTACGCTGTATTGAAACTCCACCAGCATTAAATTCACTGGTTTTAACAGTTCTGCCCACGCCCTACTTCAACTCCGCTTCACCTCAAAGATACCATCCAGCTTCTGAAAGCCACACAAAGTTTCAGGTACCCACAACAATTCATTCTGAGACTCCCTGTAAGTTACATGCAATGAATGCTTAATTCCCCAGAGAAAGCAAATTTATTATAAAGGGTGATATAGGAAGGGGAAAAAAAAATTACCACATCTAAAAACAACCCAAGGGAACCAAACCAAAAGCGATACATATGCAACCATTCAACGGTTTCTTGGTAGAGCACTTGGTTGGGTTTCTGCCCACATTTCCAGCTGTTGGTTCACCAAGTTACCAAGTACTAAAACACACCAAAGTTTTCATTGCTTGAAATAATAGATCTAAGACATCTGGATGCCATACATTTTAATCTACATTTAATATACATATACATTTTAATTCCTCTTTCACTGAATGTAATGCTCCTTTACTGAGGATGCATTGACTGAGAAATAAGACGCAGTTTCATTTAAAAATTGTGGTAACAGACTCACTGACACTTTACAAGCACACGTGGCTCAAATGATGAGCAAAATTATTAACACAACACAACAATAATCCTAGAAATGGCAGTTACTGCCTTTAGTGTGGTGCTGAGACTGGGCCTGGCAAAGGACCGTGAGAACATTAAGAGCACAACATGTTGCTTGTGTAGGTGTTAAACCACAAGACCAGTCAAACGGTTGTCATACAATACACACATACGTATTTAGTCTTATTATCCAGATAACCTGGGTGATTGGGGTGAGTAGTTCATTTCATACCGAGCAAAGTTGCATGTCTGGCAATCAGTTTTTTCCTCTTTCAGTGCGCTGCACACACATTCACACTTGAGAAACCACAATCAGGAGCTCCACCCTGTTTTAAAATAATCCTCTACATAAGCAGCATCTAATTAGAACACTTTCCAAGGGAGACTATGCAGCTTGCAGTATTGAATCTACTGAAAACAATGCAGTTATTGCTCTGTGTCAATAATTACACTATTTTTTCTATACTGTCTATGCATTTTTGGCCTGTTCACCCCTCATTAGGTGATAAGAGAAAGTGTCAGATTGTGCATGCGTGAACAATTATAAATGAAAACAAAGACTCAAAATTAAATATACAAAGACGAAGACAATTGCCAAACTGGTGACAGTGTTGGCATTGCTCACTGCACACAGCTTGCAACCTGACCTTTTCTGAACCACTCACCCTCATATACACAAACATTCACACACATAAAGGGAAGAGAGAGGAAACAAGTTAGGGTGTGTCTGCAAACAACAGGCCAAGCAAACCACACATCATTGCTCTTACAACATCAACTTCATATGTGCCTCCACACAAACAGCAGAGCGGCAGTTAGTGATCTTTCAACAAAATGTAGATATAGCAATAGAGGGTGAACGTGAGGTTCAAAACCTGGCAGCCACTGAGGCGTGAACAGCCGAGGGGAGTCTGACTAACAGCTGCTCTTGTGGAACAAGTGAACAGATGGGTATCACAGCTGGAACTCACTTTTCTCCAGTTACCTACTACAACCACTGAGTCAGCAAGCAAGTGCACACGTGTGGCAGCAAAGCATGGACGCATTTTTGGCTGAAACACAGAGTCCTCTTAGTCAGGGTAACCATAGTTCACAAGATGAGAAGAAATCTATCGTAGCCTGTCAACAAATTCCCTCTAATTGTGACACTTAATCATGAAGAACCTTTGGGACTTTCTGAGGTTTTCATTTTCTACAGTGTTATGGCTTTTGGTGGTTGTAAATTACGAGGCTCAAAAAGAGGAATAACTCATTGGGATGAAACAACTAGTCGGGGGTCCAGATTTTACATCATTTTCTAGTAATTGTCATTAATGTGCACCACAGGCTGGACTTTTGGACTTTTTATTGTGGTCACTGAGGCAAGAAAAGATGCTTCTCAAGCTGTGTGCAATTTCTATTCTTTTACTGATTTCATTTGAAGCTGGATTTGAGATAGTTTTTTGTTCACACTCAATATTATAAACACCGAAAGTCTTCTTTAAGGCTGAATGTAAATTGGTTTGTTTTGTTTTCCATAAAGGTCTTTTTTAATTAGTGTAAGGAAACCTTTTCCATGTGGACTAAAAAGTAACACTTTTACTAAATCTGTTTTCCTTCTGTTAGTCTAAACTGGCACATTAAGCTTTTTTTGATGCACAAGAAATGCTGTCTTTCATGTGTTTTATCTAGTGGGGATTAACATCACAAAAACTCTATATTTAACCACAATATCCAAAACATGCTTTCAAAAGTTTTAAGAAAGAACCCATCAGCAGAAGTTGGCAAACAAAAGAATGTTTTTATCTTCTCTGTAGCCACAATGACATTCTTTCCTGTTGACAGATCAGAATAGAGTTTGAGAGTGTACCTTTGACATTGAAGGAAAAATAAAAAACAACTGAATATCAAAGTATAGAATTTGCAATTAAAACATCTCTTCCATTTTTCTAATCTGTTGTTTTAGCAGTCATTTGCAATTGATGAAATTGTTTCAATGAAACTTTTTTTGGTAATCCTCTATTTATGAGACCTGAAAGTAAAAATATAAGTGTGAAAAGTGATAAAACGGTCTTCAAACTTGGCAAGACAATTACAACATTGTGAACAAAAAAATTTTAATCTTACCATTGAACCATTCTTGCACAAATTTGCCAGAAATAATGGCTATAAATACCTATCTTATATATGCACGCTTGAAAAAAAGCAGTTATCAATTGAAACAATACCAAAGTGGAAGTGATTGAAATTACAATCTACTGCCCTCTTGGGGTAGAAATAGGCTAATGTATCTTGAAGATAAACCCATCCTTTGTCATTTTTGAGTGGTTAAAATACCAAGCAGAGTTTAGGGCTTTTTTTTTGTAACAGCTTCTACTGTTCTGTGATCAGTTAAGATGTAGCACACATTGTACACATGGAAAGGTGTGCAGATGTGAAAACTTGTGTGTAATAACAAATAAGTGAATGATCATCTCAAAAAACTCTACTCCACACTTATAAGATTATCTGTATTTATCTACTTTATCCTCATATCATATTGTTGTTTCACATTTATTAATATAACATTAGAATTAAAGCGAATTTTGAATTAAAGTTATTATTTAACATAGGTAATTTTTATATTAATATTTTTTTTTACATTTTTGATAGCCAATCACAAATTAACTACAGTCTTATTATTTTGTCCTCTGATGAATAAACCTGGGTAAGGTTCTGATAAGCTCTCAGGCTATACAGACAGGTGAAAGGAGCTCTTTACACTCACCACTTGGCGGTTTAGGTCTCGGGGGAACACTTTTTTTCGGCGGTAGAGCAGGCGTGTCATTCTTCCTGTTGAATGGGTCTTCCACAAAGGCTGACTGGCAAGAAAGAGTAAGAAGAACAATGTGTGGCTCTTAGCACACAGCAGTAATTTAACTGTCATACTAACTACAACTTCAAATGAACACCTATTCAGAGGTTTTAACTTTTGTACAAAACAAAGAAAACCACCCTAAATTAAGCTAGTAATGCAAGATAGTCAACTGTAACTATCATCAGAGAGGCTTTTTGTAGAACATGTTTCCTTGTCTCATAATGACACTGTGCTAATTAGCTCCAAAGAATATAAGTGAAGACAAGAGTTTTTTTGCAGAAACCATTGTACTGTGTTTGTGTCTTTCATGTGAAACCTCCCCAGATGCCAATCATACTAACATTAGCAACAATGGAAGACAAACAATTATAACCAGAGCGAAAACAAGGTTGTACTCCTTTGGTGCTTAAACCTGTGACTAATAATAACCTGCAAGTTCAGAGAACTTTCATTTTAACTAGAATTTAATGATTACATACAATTCAATTAATCACTTCCCCATACATGAAAAATATAAAAAATAAAAATCCAAATAAATGTTAACAGGCGTATATATCATTATACCACATTGGCACAGACATGAGACAACCTTCATTATATGTTCCCAATGCCAATATGGCATTTTAAAGATGTTTATTAAAACCTAGTTTATACAGTAGGGAGATTTATGTGACATGTTTATTCAGCCCAAAACAGAAAAGTTTTGGCCTCTCTTACCTTCTGGTAATCTGGCATCCAGCTGGCCCTGCCTTCAAAAGGGTCTCTGGGCTTCGACATGTGGCTGAAGTCTGCAAATCCAGCAGAGCTATTACTGTTGCTGCTGAATGAATTGCTGCCAAACGGGTCCAACGTGCCAAAAAGGTCTGAAAATTACACAAACACATCTATAATGAGGAAAGACATGGCGCAAGGATGCACTATGGAAAGAGGGCATGCTGGCAGGGGCAGTGTGACATTTCGGAAAATGTTTTGCAGAGAACCCTTATTGTAGGTCCTGTCGTTCATGTGGATGTTACTTATGTACCACATACTTAAACATTATTGTAGACCAACTACTCCCCTTCATAGAAACAGTATTATTTAATCAGAGTCTTCAAGATGTTGACATTTCAATCCAATTGAGCATCTGTGGTATGAGATGGACAAAAAAGTCAGGGCCAGTTTACAGCTTACAGACCTTCAAGGATCTGCTGCTAACAGCTTGTTGCCAGACATACACAGCTTCAGAGGTCTAGTGAAATCCATCGCCTCAACAGGATTTTTTTTTTTTTGCAACAAAAGCATGACCAACATGATTAGGCAGGCAGTCATAATGTTATGGCTGATTGGGGTAGATAAGTGTAGTGCATTTACTTCACAGCAAATATTAGTATCATAGCACACATAGAATGGTGAAAAATAAACATGAAAACATGTTGACAATGTTGATAAGAGCAAGTTAGCATGTGTTTAGCTTTGGTAAATAAGGAATAGATGTTTGATTATTAGAAAATCAAGAAACTGAGCATGCACAAGTTGATTACTTTGATCTTGCTAATAAGCAACAGGCACTGAAGATGTGAAGGGATAACTAATTCATACCTGGTCCTCGGGGTTTAGAGTTACTTGAAGAGAATGGGTCATTGCCTGTGAAGTGACTGGCTTGCTGCAAGAAGCATAGGGGGAAATAGTATCTCAACTTAAAATAAATATATAAATATATAAATAAAAACCTCACAACATACACTATTTTTTCGATTTTTTTTCTTTACCATCTTCTTTACCACATGAAATATTAATTTACCCACATTTTATTTGTTTTCTTCTTTCCCCCGTTAGATTTAGTTGTATCATTGTTCCGACCAAAAAGTCATTGTCTACATTAGCTGGTGGTCAATTTACACCACTAAGTGTTAGATCCCTGGTTTTTAGAACATCTCTGTTTCACTTGTTGTTACTAAAATATAGAGTAATGTCTCAGTGTCTCTGGCATTAATGCAAAGCAAAATTACATTTAAAAACCCAGTTGGAGAATTTAAAGAAAAGGAGTAATGTAATCTTAAAGCTTTAATTTTAACCTTCAATTATGTCTCATTTACCTTCTGTGGGCTAGGACTAGGGTTCTGTAACCTTCTCTCTACAATCAAAATCAAACATTGTTTGCAAGGTTCCCTCAAATGTGTTGCACTTTGAGCTTACTACTTTCATTCAGCTCGCCCCAACCCAATTCCCTTGGGTTCAGGTCATGAGACTGTGCTGGTTTTTGTGAAGCCTCTGTCTGGCTTTGGTCTTTGAAACAGTACAGTACCTTACAAACAGGAGGGTTGTAAATAAATTAGTCAATTAATTAGTTCAATTAAATGTAATAGTCAGTTAAGATTTTCTTTGTTTACCATGAGAGGTTTACAGCTCCAATTTCTACAATCTAAGGTAGAAGTTAGACTTGAGGTGCTGAAATTTAAATAAAACCTGGAAAATTCTAAAACCATTAATCAGTAGTAGTGCACATTTCGAACGTTTCCTCACAATATAATATTC
The DNA here is from genome assembly GCF_900963305.1 of Echeneis naucrates. Taxonomy (NCBI): domain Eukaryota; kingdom Metazoa; phylum Chordata; class Actinopteri; order Carangiformes; family Echeneidae; genus Echeneis; species Echeneis naucrates. Next base: position 15,045,380 of record NC_042514.1, read on the forward strand.
AGTATATGGTAGTGCTCCCAACAGTTTAGTCATTTTAAAATATGTGCAACTCATGGAATTTTAGACAATTATAGAAATTCACATTTTGTGTTTTTCCATCTTTGACAAGTACCTTGAGGGGTAAAGTGGCACTTTTACTAAAGGGATCTGGTGTGGAGAAGGGATCCATCTTTGTGGTCTTCTTAAAGAAGTCTTCTGATGAAGCTTTGAATGGATCCGTTTCCTTAAATGGATCTCCTCCAAAAGGATCTGCATAAAAATTATGCATAACATTACTTTTTATAATTCTTTAAACTATACTGGATAAATACTTTGACCAATCTGTATTTCTTTCTTTCTTGTTCAATAAATGGATTAGTCTGACTCGGTATACAGGACAAGGAAGGATTGTACTTTGTGTGAGGGTGATTTTTGGGTGATTTTTTGTGCCTCTGTAAAATTTTATCAACAGAGAATCTACCACACATAGATTCACAAGTGTACCACTCAAAACAACTCTATCTCTGGTAAAAAATGTTTTCTCTATTAAAATGATAACTCTTCACTTCATTGTTTAGAGGCCTAACTAAACCTGTGGAGGAATGACTATATTTCTACTGTACTGTACATCTAAGAAAACATAATATATGACATTGTGACAGATTTAAATCAAATAAAAGGTAAAGGGTTGCATAACACATGAAAAAAGATGTCAACAGAAAAAAAGGATGGTTTCAAATGATAAAGCACACCTAGAAGCCAAAAATGGGTTAAGAACTGTGGAGAAGTGGGAGCCCATGAAATTCTGTGTAATCACAGAGTGTATCTGAGTGTGATGTTCATTTCTGTGCAAAAACAACCATTTCTATCTCTGATCTGCATCTACTATGAGGAGAAGTGAAACATTATATCATCAAAGAGGGAAGTGTGACAGAGGTTGTAGAGGACAATAAAAGTAATGCCTGCCACCAACTTACTTTAAATAGAAATAGATGTAACATCCTTGATCCACATGTTTATAGAGTGTGGTTTTATAGTTCAAAGTGGGGAGTTTCACTATCATCATCTTGGAATTTATAGATCTAACGCTCACCATAGACTTCAGTGTATGCCGATTAAAAACTGTGCACTGTGCACTGTTATTAGAAGCTGTTAAAGAACCTTTAAATTAATTTCATTTTGAATCTCTTTGATAATACCAAAACTACTTGGAATCCCTGCAAGGCTGAATATTCATATCATTTCTGCTGCTAAAAAGCACCTTATCTGTTGAAAGTGTAACCAAACCAAATTTGCATTACTTTCAGAATTAAAAAACTACCACTGAATAGGTTTGACTGTTGAGATTTTCTTTTCTTTTTTTTTTTCACAGAACTAATTAATACGTGGATGATTAAAATTTTTTTGCTAATTTTCCCCAAGATGAATAATTGTCACTTGAAAGAAGAAAGGAGAGTTAAGAAGAGGAACAAGGACGAGCAGAGGGGAGGGGAGGCAATAGCTGACAGTGGGGAGTCATAAAAATCATTCACTTCGAATCACTTTAAATCCCTTGTAACCAAACCAAATTTGTATTACTTTAGGAATTAAAAAACTCCTACTGAGGTTTGACTGTTTAGATTTTTTCTTCCACAGGACTAATTAATGCGTGGATGATTCCAATTTTTTAGCTAACTTTCCCCAAGCTCCAGTTAAATACCTGTGGATGCCGTTGGCTGCTTTGCAAAAGGATCATTTTGGAAAGGGTCACCTATAGGTAGAGAGGGCAAGAGGAAGAGGAAAGCAAAAGAGGAAGAGAAAAGAAGACAGAAGATCATGAGAGAGTATCTCAAGCTGAAAGCAGTTTAAATCTTCAAAACAGAAGGCTTAAGATGAATAAGTGTCACTTGAGAGAAGGAAGGAGAGTTAAGAAGAGGAACAAGGATGAGCAGAGGGGAGGGGCAATGGCTGACAGTGGGGAGTCATAAAAAAAGATTAGAGACCTAATGGTGGATGATTCTGGACAGAAATTCAATTCAAAATGTTCACAAATGAACCAACACAATCAAACGCGTGTGAAGAAGCCACTGTGAAGATGTCATGAGCAAAATCTCCGTCTATCCACCACCTCCAAGATATCTACTGAATTAGCGTGCTAATCAGCTTGCCCAGATCTATTTCACTTTGTGAAATTACATGACTAAACAGCTCTTGGCAATTAAATAGATGGGGTTAGATGCAGAGCTCCAAAGTTTCCCTAAGTTACCCGACCAAAATTACACAGTACAATGTGCTTTTTGGACACAGGTAAACCTGCTAATTAAGGCCTAACTAACTACTGAACACATTCTCTTCACCAGCTGCTAACTGCCCTGAAAAGTGTCCTGCGAAATTGTGAAATCATTATGTATTACACATTATATTCAGGCTCCACCTCACTTTGTTAGAGGGCAGTGTGGTTTAAAAGCACCATGCTGGACAGGCGACAGGCCTATGTCTGTGATGTGAGAGACATTACAGCAGGAGACGAGGCGTGACGTTGCAGCTAGTGATGTCAGTAATTTGTCAGTGACGGAGATTGTGTGGATCCAGTAGACAATTACCTCATCATGTAACCACTTTACATTATGGAGTATGAAAAGTACTTGCTTTATGGCAATCCATTTAATGCATAATACCTTTAATATATGTGCTCATGGCAAATAGCAATAAAGAATCTAAATAAAGTAGAATGATAACCTTTGAATGGGTCTGTTATGAAGGGGTCATCCGAGTTAAAAGGGTCAGTGGGAAGCTCCTGAGGTTGACTGTTGAACACTGACGGTTTCACTTTGAATGGATCCTCCTGAGAAAAGAAATAGAATCAATGAAGCAGCAAGAAAGAGAGTTTTAAAAGTGGTCATTGAAATATGTCCTTTTCTGTACAATAGCCAAAGAAAGACTGTACACTGTACACACTGCTGGGAAAGCAGCAAAACAGAAACAGAAAATCATACATTCCCACTTCATTTCCACTGACTGTACTAGATCAATTTTTATATCGTAAGATTTGATATAAAATGTACCATGGCTGTCTCTTTGTGCCTGGGTACAGGTGAGAGCATGCATGTTCTGTGAAAGTTTCCCTGACCCAAACCCACGTTACACCAGAGTTCTGATAAAGACTGATCATGTGCACCCCTCACCATGGCTACGAATCCTCCATTTTCTCTGTCACTGAAGCCCTCACTCATGTCAGCCAGGTTGGTCATACTCCCTCCATGGGTTCCGTTCAAAGTGCTATTGTATTGCTCGATGCTTTTGGATACTTCCTGCTGGCTGTCCTGAATCTGGGACAATTTACTGCGAGCCTGCAGGAGAGAGACACACAGAGAGTAACAGCAGGACATGCATAAGTTAAATACTATTAATATGCAGTGAAATCTCATTCACATTTCAGGTGTAATGCAGTGTCTAAGGGAAGTGATCAGTGAACAGTGTAATGATCATTCATTTCAGGGAACTTCAACAACTCTAGAGGACCATTAAGCATGTTAAGTGTGCACCTTTTCACACACATAATCTTTGCCATTCTCTTGTGTGATACAAGTGCATGCTTTAAAGGGGCCTTTTATTTTGGCCAGCCAAAGGCACAGCTATGCAACACTGTTGTGGGTCCACCACACCTGTCAGGTGGATGAACAATCTTGGCAAAGGAGAGGTGCTCATTACCACATATTTCTATACATCTGGATGAGTTATTTAAGAAATAAACCCTCTTGGCCTATAGGGGAAAAAAAAAAAACAACTAACTTTTTATATTTTATTCAAAATTTTTCATTTCACTCACGGAACCTGATGCAAAAGAGTGCTCCATCTTCATCTTTGTCGAGTACACTTTAACAAGACAACCGAAAAACACTTTAGTTTATAAGTTTATAAAAGAAAGGGGAGGAAAAAACTTTCCATTCACTTTATTCATTCGAGACATTCCGTTTGTTGGTAAGATGACCACTACCGAGCCATAAAAGTGTGGATAATCTTGAGTAATGGCAACAATGCAGAAGGACATGTAGTTTTTTCTTGAACGTTTCAGGTCAAAAGTGATTTAAAACTGCATCCCACATGCTTCAAGTGACCACTAGTGATCAGATCTCAGGGGGAAAGGGGCATGGAGGAAGTGAGCAAATTGTTGCATTAGTCACAACCCTACACTGCAATCAAAATTCTTTCATTTGTATTTGCAAAAAAAAAAAAAAAAAAGTATTTAATTTGAGTATTAGGGATATTTGATGAGAAAAAGTTTTAGAGCTACTGCTCTTGTGAAACCATATTCTGACCTCAGGTAATCTAGAAGCAGATTAAATAGTGCGATGCCACATCTTGTTAAAAGTTTCAGACAAACATGCACCAAGGCCTTGTGTCTTACCTGGTTTATCTCGTCCTGTGTGGCCTTCAAAGATTTGATGATGGTCTCCAGTTGGATCTTCCCTGCTGCCAGGCTCTGCTCCAGCTGGTTCTCCTCCTGCTGCAGTCGGTCCAAGTCAGCCTTTGCCCGGGTCAGTTCCTCTTCCTGGCTTTGCAGGTCCGACTCCTGAGAGTGGATCTGACTCTGAAGGGTTGAGATCTGAAGGAGGAATAAGCAATGAAGCTGGGATCTGACCTTAACACTGTCCCATACCAGCTAGGAAGTTACTGAAACCATTTGAATGAGGAGCCTTTCTTTCCTGCCGCACTATCTCAGCTATCTCTCTGTAATTCTGACAGTTAGCTGAACAGTAAAAAAAAAGAAAAAAGAAAAATTAAAGTGAAGACTTTATTGACGCATACATATTATTTAGTTTTGACCAGATCCCCCAGTTCATCCACTGTTCCTCACCATTTGAGACTCTTCCTGGCACTTAATTCGGACTTCGTTGAGCATGTCTTCTAACTTATGTTTCTGCTGATCCATCTCCTCCAAGCGTTCCTGGGCATCTTGTTTCTGAGCTTCTAGCTCCTGCAGGCTGGCTGTCTCTCTGTCCAGGTCATTTTGCATCTCCTAATGGAAAATGAATGAAGTACCAAGTCACATCACATACATCAGTGTTCACCTCACAAAAGGCATGTAAGAATAAAAATAGAAGAGCATTATTTACGTTTCTATAATAAAATAATAAAATATAATAATTTATATAGGTTAGGGTTAGAGAAGAAAGAGGATAAAGAAAGACAAGTAATGATGATATAAATGGTGGTCCACACTAAACAAAGTTGTGTATTCATAATACAGGTGATTAATCAAAGAACAACTTGTTCTCACCTGAACTTCTGCACTCTTATATCTGATGGCTTCTTCTGTTTCCCTAATGTCCTGCTCAAGAGTGTACTTTTCCCTGAGACAAACACATTAAAATATAACCACACAAACATACACATTCAGAATTATGATCTCAGAGACCAAATAGAATACCTTCTATTCCCCCCCTGTGTACACAATTACACTGATTAAGTCCAACAGAACAGCTCCATGGCAAAGGTTATTATGTTCTGATTTTAAAAATGTCTTAGAAAGTAGCTGACGCAACCGTGGGATCATTTAGGAAAATTTAAAGAGACTCTTATTTTGCCTCCTGAAAGGATAGACACCATCTCCACGGCACCTGGACACCATGATGTGTGTGTGTATACAGACAGACATACATACATACATCCACACACACAGAACCAATGCTCTCTCTCCGAGTGCGTCACAGTAGATTTGACGAAATGTCGGTACATGGATATTTGTAGTTTGTGTTTTTACCTGAGAGTATTCCACTGGGTAAAGGCAAGAGTGCTGAGGCAGCATGAAGAATAAGTGATGAACAAACAAAAGATTGATAAAATACACACATCAAAGGAAGCGTGGATATTCGGTTGGATGGATGGAGAGATGGATGGCAAGAAAAGGAAATAAAGCAGCAAGATGGCGCAGAGCTGGGAAGAGTGGCTCAGTTCCTCCACATCTGTTGTGTTGTTGTTCAAATGTGCATTTCATCAAAAAAAAAAAAAAAAAAAAAAGAAGTGTGGTACTAGTGCATCTAAAGATATTTGAATATCAGACTTTTTCGCAATTTAATTAAAAAAGTGTAACTTCCCTTTATTCTACAGCCATATTTCCAAGAGTAAAATTTATGCTTAGAAACAAATATTTTAAGCTTTAATTATTTTTTATTGTAGCTTAGAGGTCATAAAAATCAAAAATCCTGAATCTCAAAATATTTAGAATAATTCCTAAAATAAATCACCAAAGGATTTTACAATACAAAAAAGTCCCAGTTCTGAAAAGTATGTTTGAAGGTACTATATGCATTAATGCATTCAGTATGAAGTGCATGAATTATGGTGTGAATGCAGTGTAGCAGGGACACTATCAGCTTGTGGCACTGCTGAGGTGTTATTGAAGCAAGGTTGCTCTGTATTGTTGGTCATTCTTGTCTTCCCCTAATAATACCATAAAGCTATTCTATGGGGTTTAGGACAGGCAAGTTGGCTGGCCAATCAAGCATATCAAGCATCATGTTCAGTAAGGCAGTCAGCAGTAGTTTTAGCACTGTGGGCAGGTGATTCCTCTCTTTAGACCGTTGTGATGTTTCCTCTGGTTCAGCAGTAGCTTGGTACTGGGCATGTGGCAGGCTAAGCTCATTTCCTAAAGAATTCAAAGTGCATGGTGGCTATCGATGCACTGACCCCAGCTTCTGCTTCTACTCCCAGTGAAATTCTCCCTATCTTTTTCGAGGCCATCGTTGTTGCTTGTGCACCTCTTTCAACACACTCTTCCCTTCCCTTCCAATATGCTTCAATATCGTACTCTGCAGACAGCCAGCCCTTTCAGCAATGACCTGCACAAGCTTCCTTGTGGTGCTTGTAAACGATTGCCATCTGGATAACTGTCAAATCAACTGTCTTCCTTATGATTATGTTGACATGCCCAGACCTACAGCACGAGATATCTCATATTTAAAATGGTAACTGAACCCAATTCAGAATTTTAAATTCCAATCTTTTGAGAATATTTTGAGGGGGAAAAAAAAGACTTGAAATATTTCACTCTGGGTGGAATACATTTATTTAGCATATAAAACCTCCCTTTTTTCCACTGTATTCAAATTTTCTTATATGAACTTGTTCAGGCCAAATAGAACATTGTTCAATTGAAGTATGCGTATGTGACACTGGAAATGAATGGTTACTGAAGCCATCCAAAAAAATTGTACTAAAATACTTTCATAAGAAAAAAAAAATAGGTAGAAATAATTGTTCAGTATCAAAGTAAAATTTTATTTTGGGGTTGATGAAGTAATTAAACTAAAAAAAGCCTTTAGGGCAAGTTGCCTGGAAAAAGGTGGGTTCATTATGCTCAAAATTTTATATTAAATCATATAAAACCACTTTTTACTTGGCATAATTCTCAAAATAATGAACAAATATCTGGGTTTTGCTATATTTGCAAATGTTCGGATGTAAAATAAGATAGTTGATGTCAGACACCTTCTGTTGGAATAATAAGTCAGTTCATAATGAGGCTTCATCTGACATGTCTCAAAAATTACCTTGAAATTGTGTAGTATAATTTAACTCACAATTTATCCTGGCTAATACTTACTTCACTACCTTAACTTGTGCATCATTTGATACCAAGTACCAAAGTGTGTGCGCGTGTATATATATATATATATACACGTAAAGCTATGTACAAGACCTTTGCAACAACCAAAAGCCCTGGATTACTGCTGAGGTGCACCACCTGCTAAAGGAATGGAATAATGTACACAGAAGAGGGACAAGGCTCTCTGCTCAGCTTGATCAGCACTCTCCTGAGTGATCAAAGCAGTGAAAAGAAACTGTGAAAAAAATCTCAGGAGAACCTCTGTAACACAGGAAATGCCAGACAAATGTGGCATGGAATCCAACAACTAACAGAGTAGAAGATCAGGCTCGGGGTGGAGGACAGTGATGTTCCTCTCCCACTGATTTTTTTTGCTCAGTTTGAAGCATGAGTTTGATCAACAAGAGGAAGTGGTAATCAGCCCAGCTGACACAAGGAGGAAAAAGTGACTCCATAAAACTGAGCACCTGAAGGAGGTGTGCTGAGTCCACTGTTGTTGTCCATGTTGCTGACAAATGACTGCATGCCTAGGCACAAGGACAACCTGATCATGAACTTTCCAGATGGCACTACAATCATGGGTCTCATTCACAGGAGTGATGACTCCAGGTATAGGGAAGAGGTTATTATTATTGTTCACCTCAGCATCAGTAACTGCACAGTGGATAGAGCAGAGAGCATGAAGTTCCTGGGAGTAGATCATCAGATCATTTACAACCTTTCCTGGTCAAAAAACACCACTGGGCTAGTGAATTGAGTACAACGGAGACCCTACCTCCTGAGGAAACTTTAACAGGCCTCACTCACCACCAATATCCTCACAACATTTTACAGAGCTGCTGCAGAAAGCACGTTGACCTATACAATTCAAGATGGTTCTCAAGTTGCAGCGAGGCGGACAAACAGGCTCTGCAGAAACAGTGACAGGAGTCTCACTTTGCCTCCCTCTGAACTGTTGCAGGACCAGGCCCTGATTATTCTGCAAGACCCCTCACACCCTGTTAACACCTGCTGCTGCCCTCCCAGAAGAACTGTTGTAGCATACTGTAAGATGTTCCACTGCCAGGCTACTCAACAGCTTCCTGCCACAAGCTGTCAGACTGTTGAATGAGTGAAATGAGTGCCCTAATCTCATTACTGAAGTGGACCTCACTACCTCTACACACACACAACACGTTTTAATGTCATTGCACTTTATTGATATATTTATTCTGCATATTTATTATGTTATTTTACTTATTTTATTTCCATGTGGTGAAGTGTGGATGTGTCTTAAATTGGTTTCGTTGTTTTTACTACTGTATAAAAAAATTATTGTAAATTTGATTTCATTTCATTTTGATTTGTTCAGACCTGCAAATACTGCAGCAAGAAAGGGCACATCCTGAGGTCAAATATAGTCTGAGGGGCCTGCAAGACCCAGATGTGCCTCAATGCTGATCAAAACTCCTTCATGAACTACAAAAAGCAGTTGCCTAAGTGACTGAACTTGACTTGGACTTTTAGGTATGTTGGACCCAAGTACCAGTATCAGTATTATACTCAACAAAATAAGTTCAATCAAGTTTCTATTAAATATGCAATTTGCACAGTTAGAAATTTTGTTTCAAGTGCTAGCATCCATATTCTACCTCAATATGAGAAAAATTCCGATGATTTTTTTTGCAAAATAACTACTTTGCAATTTTCATTGCAGTGTATTCTATTTCAATAAGTGGAGACCACCATAAGATGTATTGCAAATAAGGAAATAATATTTCGAACAGTTAAAAAGCAAATGATCAGCTGTTCAAAAAATAAGAAAAATAAAACGGTTGTATTTGAAACATTTGTATATGTAAGTAGATGCTCTATATATGTTTCCATCCATAACATAACAATCCATAATTAAAGGAAAAGTTTTCACACTTCCAGTGCTCTCCTGGTCATCAGGAGCTGTCAGTGATATAATTTGTTACCTCTGCAACTGAGATATTTCATGACTGATGTCATCCAACTCCTTGATGCCAGTGAACTCCCCTGAACCCACAGAACTAGAGCTATCCTGTAGACAGAGAAAGAGAAGAGAAAGTTAAGGAGAAGGGGAAGGAGAGAAAGACAACATATTTAAATAAACCCGTACTTGAAGAAAGTGGGTTGATGAAAAACACCAATGGAGCCAAGGCAGACCAGGCCAAAGGAAGGAGCAAGAGGTAAAGAAAGGACTGGGAAGAAATCATTGGTCAAAAAGAGGAGCACCACAGAGGTGTAGTCAGTAGGTGTGGTCTGGGCCAATTACCAACATGTTGGGGAGTAACACCACCTCTGCATGGAGAGAAAAGATTCAGGATTTCTTTGTGATGGTGGTTTAAGAAGGTAAAAGTAAAAAAAAAAAAAAAAAACAGAACTTAAAAAAGTAAATACTGGTAGTAAGATGTTCTTGATTTGATACACCTGCTTTATCGACCATTTTTGCATTTTAGATTTGACTGAAAACTTAACACAATCTTGAATCTTCCCTTGATCAGTAGACAGTTGATGGGGTGAGACTGTGACTGCACTGTACTGGAATAGAGAGAAAAGTTTTGTAAATGCTTTCCAGTAATCAGCGTGAACAACTGGCCAGTGAAAGCATTTATAGGTTCATACATTTTAGGTCCGTGTTACCTACCCACAACCTGAACATTATAGCCTGAGAGAGGAGGAAAGGAGAGAGGCAGAAACAGGAGCAGCAAAAGAATGAGAACGAGACCCAAGTACAATAATGGGCAGTGAGTGACTGAGTGATTGGTTGACAATTTAATTATCAGTTCTTTTAAAATGTCCTTAAATTATCCACTTTAATGTCTACATTTCTCAGATATTGTGAAATGATTTTCCATCAAATACAGTGGCAAGAAAATGTTTGTGAACCCTGTGACGATGTCTTTTCTGCACAAAATGATCCGTGTGACCTTATCCTCATCCAAATCACAAGTACAGACAGACACAATGCTCTTCAGTTGATATCACAAAAGCAGATATAACCTGCTTCATCCACAGCTTTTCTGGACAACCATGCTGACATTGACCTTGATAAGAGCTAAATAAAACAAGTTTTCTCCTAAAGTGTAGCTGTTTAGGCCCAGAAGGAGCAAAGTCCCACAAAATGCTCCATCCAACTTACTTTTGGGTGAAGTAGGAGGGATGTTTTCATGCACCCTGTTCTTCCCAAACTCTTCAACCTTTGTTAAAATTTCCCAAAATTGTGTGAAGAGTCAGGCTGATGACAAACCTCAGGTGTATAGTGATACTTTTTGGAAAGCAGCAGCTTTCTCCATTTGTCTATGGCAGAACACCATGTTTCATGCAAACGTATAACATGATCTGTGTGTGTTCAACAGATGAACAAACATGTTAACCACCACAGATGATTCTTTTAAGTCTGACTGTTACTATGACTTTTCTGTTATTGCCCTGCTTTTGGAGCCTTTGGTGCCCTTGTTGGGCACCACCTCTATTCAGTTCCTGGATATACTAGAGTCTTTCCAATTGTGGACTTGAGACTGATATAGAAAGTGGACAAGCTCTCCATATGGGCATATCCCTAAGTTAGCTGCAGTGTATCACCCTGAAAGGGCCTTTGAAAAATCTTTGAAGTGGAGCAATGAATTGGAGCTTTGGTACAGGCTAACCTCTGCATCATCAGTGTTTTAACATCCTGGGCCAGTGAGGCTGTAATGGTACACAATGCTCCTGCATCCATCAGCAGGATGAACTGCCACTCACTTTGGATGGCACCAAGGTCTAAAACTAGATAAACCATCAAGTTGCGACAAAGCCTCTGACAGGGAGACATAAATATTGGGTTCACTCAATTTTTTGCCACTGTGAGCAGCTTTGGGACATTGGAAAACTGACACAGCTCAAAAAGAAGTTTGTCTAGCACTCATTTCTTTACAACTACTATGCAGAAAGCACAAGACAGATGAGGGAGGGAGAGAGAAGTATCAGCTCACCCGTCTCATCTCAGACAGAGCTGCCATTTCCGAGCCCACAGGAGTCAAGTATCCTGACATAGTCTGCAGAAACAGAGAAATGGCTTACAGTGATCACTGTGATGACAGAAACTATAATATGCCTATAATGATAAAAAACAAACAAACAAACAAAACAGGAGCATTTCTGACTACATCAAACTGTGACGTGTTATTATTAAAGTTAGTTCATGCCTCAAATACAGAATATTAATAGCTAATTATTAGCTAATGGTTACATAGCTATACTAGCAGAGGACAGATATTTCCCTCTTCCAAAGGTAATTTGCAACAAATTTGGTGGATCAACGAATAACCTAATAAATGGTTAATTTTTTCGATGAAGTATGGCTATGGCCACAACAAACTATTACGTGCTTCAAACTACATAATGTACATAATGTTATAGGAGTTATATTTACATTGTTCTTTCATCCTTTAAATGTCCTCTTCTTAGTCATTAATTCACAAAAACACCACAAGGTTGGAGCTCAGTGTCTCATCAAAAACTGAACCGCCAACCTTATGACTCAACCTCCAGGGCCACCATGCCATGAAATATACGTACATACAGATAGCTCACTGAACTCTAGTATGCATTCTATGTGGGACCTACTGGTACAGGAGTGCTTCTTTCAGAAGGGGGGATCATATCAGACGTCAGGGCCTGAGGAGGATCGATGCCCTTGCTGACTTTCTGCTGGATTAAATGCATAGCAAGAGCAAACTGCTCCCTGGTCAGCTTGCCGATCTGCCTTGTGTCTGCCAGAGCCCTACAGGAAAATGCAAACAGTCAGCAGACTCAGTTAAACTAAGTAGACTGCCAACACTGGCATTTTCTTTCTTTCTTTTTTTTTTTTTGGAAAGGTCCTGTATGAAACCAATGAACTAAAACCTTCAAAGTCAGTTGTTCAAAATCAATGCGCTTACATTAAGCACTGAATAATTGGTAGCTGTGGTGAAGGTAATTGACATGAGTTAACTATAACTAGTTTAAAATCAAATATTTAGCACAGATGATCCATTTTTGAAATAGAAACCTGGTGGCATTTTACAGTAAAGCAACCTGTTGATCTAATGGTTTCCACAGGATAAATAATGTCTGTTGATTTAGACCATAATCTCAGAGAGGGGAAATTTTTTTATTTTCAATTTTATTTTCAATTTTGCAATCCAAAGTTTATCATTAAAGGTTTTGAAATTAATTCCTAGTAAATTATTTCCTAAAGTAACTAAAGAGATTACTTGAAATTTAGAAACCCCTTATAGAAGCTGCCTTTTTTTAACATGCTAATAAACTCATCAGAAACCTTTTGAAAAATATATCACTGCAAATTTAACAGCTTGAAACACAAAGAGTGAGCCTTGCTGAACTCTACCATATATGGGCAAGGATGTTCTGCGAAAGTCCAGACTGCATGAAGATATCTTTTACTTCCTGTCCACTGACGAAACCATCCAGGTCAGTATCCGTCTTCAAGAAGATGTCATCATAGCGACCACGATCTGAAACTGGGACCACCCAGTTCACTGCATGCTAAGACAGAGGAGGAACTATATGTCAGACTGTAAATTTGGCCTTTTCCACAACAGAATTTTCTATGCCTAGCCAACTATGAGGTGTTGAGGTGACATCTGTACACAGTAGTTAAAAAAAAAAATCTTTAAACTGCCAAAGCTTTGCATGCACAAAACTTAAAATTTCTTTAATAAATGGATTTCTGAATGAATGTTTCATACAATTCTGCTTCTTTATTAAACTTAATAAATAGGTGAATGAATGAATAAAATGAATATTATAATTTATAACATTGTTAAACACAGGTAATTTAGGTAGACACATTAAATATACTCTGTCAGATCAACTGGTGGGCCACAAAAAGGCTATACCTTTGAATCTATGGTTGCTTTTACTGCAGCGTATCCTCCTTGATTAATAATAAAAAAGTAAACACCAATTGTGCAAATAGAATAAATCATTATACTTCAGAAATAGCACAGAGTGTCTGCAGTTTGTGTGCTTTCAAAAGCTAAAGCTAATTCAAATTGCCATCCTTGTTAATAAAGCAATCTCATGCAGTAGTAGTAGCTAATTGATTAAGACGTCTGTGTGTATGACTATTAATGCAGTATTACCTGTCCAGACTTCAGTGTGTGTTTGGGTGACAGGCTGCCAGTGCTATTGAGTGAGTTCATGCTCCCATGAGAGGGTGTGGAGCGCAGTGAATCTTTTGGCGGTGGAGGGCTTGCAGGCAGTCCAGGCACTGGGCCTGCCAGTGAGCCCAGACTCTTCTTCCTCTTCGATGGAGGTATGAGGGCAGAAGGAAGGAGAGCAGGAACAGGCTCCTTCTCCAGGGCCCGGTACACCAGGTGCATGGCCTGGGGAGCACATTCTGTTATGAATATATACTCAATGGCTGCATACATAGCTTTTATAACTCATTTTAAAAAGAATGAATAGATATGTCAAAAAAGATCAAAATTGATTTAGACTTTTCAAAACTGAACCAAAATAAGCCTAGGTAATGAACTATAGAACAGTTAAAGCCTAGTGCAAATATATTTTGAGCTTCTCCCACTCATCATCGAGTTCAACATCTGATGTATTGTAATCAGATGTTGAACTGTATTGTAGTGTATTAGAGCACACTCTAGTTATGTCATTGTTTTAAGACTTGGTTTCAGAATCCAGGTGGGACGCATTTCTCTTTGGACTGAGTGCTTTGTCATTTTCAGAATATTAAATAATAACCTAGACCTGCTTCATAGTTAAAGAAAGGAAAAGAAATGGACATCTCACACTAAAATATTTGTTATTTAGTAATGTCAATTACTAAATATTATAAGGTGCCCTGTCCAAAAGTACACATTGTCACAAGCTGCTTCAACCAACATGTCACTGAGTTCAGTGTAACTTACTGGCCTCTCCAGGCATCAGATCTCATCTTATAAAACACCTTTGAAATGCAGGTGAATTTGAGATTTAGAGCTGACACATCTTCAGCAACTGCAGGACAGCAACATGGACAAGAATATATTCCTGGCAAATGATTGAATACATGCAATGAAGAATTCAGACTGTCTAATGGTATTGAGGATCCTAGCCAATATTAGATGGCTGTCCATAATAAAGTAACCACTGCATATTTATGTAGTCATCCAAATAGTTTAGGTTATACAGAATCAAAACGACATACAATAACAATGAAGAAGAAGATAAGGCTCACCACTGCAAACTCATCTTTGTCCAGATGTCCATCTTTATCTATGTCACTCAGATCCCAAACCTAACAGTGGCAAATAGATGGGATGAGGATCAATGAGGTCAGAGTAGTTCAAGAAGTAAATACATAGACTGACAGACAGAAATAAAATATGTATGTGTGTAAGACACAGATGAAGTTCATACCTTCCCAAGGACATCCAGAGGTAGCTTGGAGTTGATTAGGACTGGTTTGACCTTCTCTCCTGACAGCAGCCCATTGACTGGAACCAAACTTTCAAAAATTCCATCAAATTTACTCTTTTCCTCTGGCTAAAATAAAAAACAGGCACACACATACAGTTCTGTAAAAGGTATAATCTGCATGTTTGAATTGAATGCGCCTGACTCTTGCTTATCCACAAACCAATTGGTGTAGGAAACTTTAACACTACAATCACAAAAAACTGTTTACTAAACTAAAAAGGTGCTTGCAGGACACTGTCAATTAGACTCACTATTACTGCATCATCCCATTACCTCCACATTACCAATATGATGAAATGGGGGGGACTATACATATTATTATATTTTCATAAATAAATCATGGCAGAGGATTTTTCTTTTTTTCTATGACAAAACATTTCCATATGACTGTTATTCTAGTGGCTGTGTGTTTACATTTTTGTGTGTGTGTGTGTGTGTGTGTGTGTGTGTGTGTGTGTGAGCGCGTCCATACAGACCCTCACAGCCCAGTGTAATTCAGAGCAGGCTGAAGCTGTGCTGCTCAGAGAAGGGCTACTGCTGTCCTTCTGAAATCAAACAGAAAATGGCTGTCACAGCACTTTCACATGAATAAACATACATCTCTTATGTTGCACCCAAGAATATAATAAATTTTTTCCAAGCATCTTTTTATATTTGGAGAACATGGATTTGAGCTTTAGTGATGAAACTACACTCACAAACTTTGGGGGAGGGACTGTGAGGTTGAGGCTGGAAGAGCTGACTTCCTGTCCACTCTGAGCACAGGCCACCAGCCGCAGCGCAACATAAAACCCCTGAAAGTCATCAACAGTTCATCAAAACCATCTCATTTTCTACCTGAAATTTCAAACTGAAGTTTTCAGAATGGGGAAAAAATAAAAAATATTCAAATGCAAAAAATTCAGGAAGATAGACAAATTTTCTGTCTTTGCCTGCACAAGTACCATTTTTTCAGTTTTTTGTTTGAGCATTAGAATTTGGAGGCATTGTTGCAAATTCACTTGCATTTGTCAAGTATGTGGATGTGTTAATGTGATTACATCTATATTTTGTTGACTTTTCTGTGTTAAGTCCATACATTTTAGACGGCACACAAGAGAAATTCTATTCCAACCTGCTTGTCCAGATAACCTTTGCCATCAGGATCAGCCAAATCCCAGATCTGAAAAACAACACACACACAAAACTATTTTATAGAACAGGCTAAGAAAAACATGAACTGTTTTTCTTATCCTGGAAAAAGTGTAACATTTTTTGGATCTTAAACTTTTTCTTTCTAATAATATTTGGGAAGACAAGCTAACCCAAAATAATTAATTCATGTAACCATCCACTTTTAATATCTCACGATTCAATTCGATTCGATTCTGATTTTTGGGGCTACGATTTGATTCATAATGATTTCTGCTTCAATCGAGAGGTGTGCAAAGGATCCTCATGATCTACTCCAATCTGCTTTGCAAGACAAAATGACAAATAGAGACATTAAAGTGTCTTTTTCACATTTATTAAGTTTTATATATCACATATTGCTTAAGTAACAAAAATAAAAGTGTCTCTTTATAAAAAAAAATTGTGCAATTAGAAATTTTAGAATTTTAAAATCTGTGATTACGGTCACGGAATTAGACATTAAAAGCAAATTCATTATGAAGACGGAGTAACAGAACTGGCCCACATTTTACATAAAATGTACAATAAAAACTTTTTTTCTTTTTCTCGAGAATAAAAAGGAACATATCTGTCGGGGGAATGCTCCGAGGGAGTCACATAAATACGTAAATTATTGAATGAATGAACCTGAACATTAATTGGTAATGAGTGATTCTTGGCTACAATAAGGAACGGCGACCAGACGAGACCCCTGCAGAGAGTAGAGACTAGACCAGATCTGGCCAGACTGGATGAGACACCGGACCCCCCACAGACTAGACTGGAGACGGGACCTCCCCAGCGATTAGACCGACTAGACCAGAGACTGGACCCCTCCACAGAGGCCGGACCCTGTTCTTTTTTTGGGAATAAAAAGGAATGTTTTTGTCTGGAAAATTCTCTGAGGGGGTCACTAATAATGCACGCTCCCCACCAGTGAAGCAGCCATCTGAGTGCTTAGTGTACTGTAATGTACTTCAATGGAGATGTCAGTAATCGGTGGAAAACGAAATAGCATGGTGATAGAAGAAACAAAGTTTACAGTGGATTTGATATTTCCACCAAAGTTGTGGGACGTAAGATTCATTTTTTTGTTGTTGTTTTTGGTTAAATCACCCCCCCGCCCCTTAAAAAAGAATACAAGAAAAATTGAAACTGAATTTGGGAAGAAATAAAACAGATTTCATTGGGCTCTTCGTAAAAACCGAAATGAGTTAAAAAAAAAATTGCCATCAAAATCAAATGAGATTTATTTATATAGCACCAAATCATAACAAAGTTACATCAAGGCACTTAACATATAGATCAGGTCTAGACCAAACTCTTCATAAAATGACTTAGAGAGATCCAACCGATCCCCCCCAATGAGCAAACACTTGGCGACAGTGGTAAGGAAAAACTTCCTCAGCAAGGACAGGGGCAGTTGAATCCCAATTTCCTCCATCATTGTAGTTTCCTCTTTATTTTGGTGCTTAGTGTGCATATGTATGTTCCAGAACTGGCTGAGAATAACGATTCTTATATGAATCAATTTTTTGGCACACCCCTATAGAGCACACTAACCCCTCTCCATGCTGACCCCTGTTCACTGCCGAAACCATCTATAATGGTTAGGTGAGAATGAGAATTGGAACACAGAGCAGTGGAAGAAGGTGAACCTAGTCTGATATATCCTGTTTGGAATGGTTTGAGTGCAAGATATTCGCCTCCAACTTCCAGACAAGCAAATTGAATTTAAACAATTAAATTCCATAGAGGCACCTCCTGGAGGGTTGCAGTAGTTAAATGATCTGCTGCTAATTGATAGTGATGGAGATACCACAACAGACCTTCAGCGGTCTAGTGGAGTCCAGAGGACATACACAATATTAAACAAGTAAACATGATGTTGACATTCAAGGCAGGTCACCAATACATTTTAAAATACTCTCAGCAAGTCTGAAGTCTTTTCCCATACCTGAATATTTATCTGAAAATCTGACACACTTGTGCAGTGAGGCTCTCTGCCTCTCCTCCTCTCAGTATTTCACTCTGCTCTTGCTAAACAAACACACTGACCGGGATAAGAAGTAAGGGATAAATCGAATTTCTCAAATGCTGTGTGCATATACATCTTTACAGCAACCAACTCACTGGATTGCATTAAAAAATGTGTTTGGCAACCAGAATAAACCATTTTCTGAAGTGCACCTAAATCCACTGAAACCCTCCTACCACATATTTTTGTGTCACAATCATAAAGACTGGCTAGAACAATGTAGCCACAAAATAACACTTTCATGTATATTAGCAATGAAAACTTTTCTTAAAACCTGGAACCGCTCACTGTTGTGGTCTGAGACAGAATTGTGGGGCAGAAGTAGAGCAGCTCAGCACATTTGTATTGCAGGTAGCAGGAGAGAGAGATATAGTGGTGATACTGGCAACTGTAGCTGTGAACTTGCAATCTATGTGCATGTCTGTTTGTCTATGTACATGTCTAATAAAATCTAAGACCAAGATTCCCTCATCTCCCCTGTACTTCAAAAATACAGACCACACAGTAAGCCAAGAAAGATGTATAATGCTGAGGCTTGACAAAGCAGGAGTATACTATTGCCAGTACATATGCTGGTGTTCAAAACCATTACCAATGGTTGTCTAGTAATCTATACATCAACTCCTTGCAAAATGAATTTCAATGCCAACTGCCATGTATTTGAAGATAGATTTTCATTTGCAAGACATTTCTGAGAATTTGTGACTTCATTACTTTATATATGTGGAAAAAGTATTATTTATTGCAGATACACACACACACACACACACACACACACACACAGATTGTCAGTCTGCCCACACAAATAATATTGAAATGAATCCACCTCCATTTGCAACTCATCATATGTACACATCTGATGCACAACTTTTTGTGCACTATAGTGACAAAACTGTGGCATGGTACATATCAGGGCAAGGATATAAAACTGTTTCTAAAGCTCTTTGTCAGGCACAGACACTGTGTAATGGTGGTATTTCACACTACATGTAACACTGTATAAGTCAGCTATTTCCAAGACAAGAACTGCATGTTCAGATATGTTCCAAGATAAATCACATATTACTTAATATAACAGTACACTCAGTCTAGCAAACGCAGTCAGAATGTCAGGCAGAGAAGGGGACTGTGTAAAAAAACTGCAAAAACTTGTATTTACAATATACAAAATACAACATGTATTTTTCACGTCCCACTGGCGGACCAGGATTTCTCCTGCCTATAACTTCTCAAACTGTAACTTTAAAAAGCACAAAAAGGAACATTTTGTAAAAGTTTGCAAGCATAGTTCAGTGGGTTCAAATGAGTTGTTTAAAAACTAAGTGACAGAAAAATGCTAAAATGTCCTTTTGAATCAAGTAGAAATACTTAAAATAAATAAATAATTAAATACTAATTAAATACTATAAGCGGCGCCTTTTTGATAAGAAAGATCATTTCAGAAGAAGTACTGACACAGCAGCATCTTCTTTGTGGCTCCAAATAGCCACACAAGACTCACTCAGACTGACATAACCACAGAACAAACGCTGACCTTCAGTCCACTGACAACCACCAAATGCAGTAAGACCTCCATGTGATGCAACAATGTCACCGGGAAAAAAAAAACCTACCTTTCCCAATGTAATATCAGGGAGTCCTGACTTTTTCAAGAACAAGGCAGCTTCTGTTGGTCCAACTTTCCCCGTGTTCCCCGGGTCCACCTTGGAGTACAAACACATGCGGCAGTGTGAGAGCAGCACATTTCCACAATCATTTCTCTCCTCTTCTCTCGGTTACACTCATGAACAATCTTTCGTGCATGTCATCCTATAAACATCAGGATGAAGATGTAGAAGATGTTTTGGCCCATCTACATACCTGTCTGTAAAAGTTCTCATATACAGGGTTCCCACTTGACAGCTGCGGGCAGAGATAACATTAAGTTAAGATCATAGTCCAGGGACTATCATCAGGCTAGCAGCATGGTGTCTTCAAATGTCTGGCTCAGTCCATAATGGTATTCTGTCAAATAACATGGACTTGTGTTAGCTGTTGTCCGTGCAGAAGCCTCACATAACAAAAGGGCTACTGCGCAGACGCAGGAGGTGGGGGACAGTCACCGCCGTGGCTGCCCACCAGCCTCCACAGGCACTTCTCCACCACCACCATCAGTGAGCTGTGCCGATGTGATCCAATGCCAGCGTCCTGAATCCGAGCTAAGAGTCAAGTGTGGCTGCTGTCCGGCCTCCTGTGATCAGCGTCCAGCCCCGTCCTCCCTCACCGGCTGGCATCACGGCTAGGCTAGCTAAGATCTGCTAGCTTAAGGACAGTCTTGTCAGTTTCTGATACTCTGTCACATAAGCATTCACAGACTGGCCTCTGCACGCAAAGTATCCAAATCGCCTACTAAAGTCAAAATCACACTTGGTAAAGCATTTCTACGAGACGCCGTAGATATGAAGCCAGCTAGCTGCAGCCCGCTGAGGCTAACAAGCTCGCAACCTAACGGTGATGTTAATGTACCAGGCCTTCCTCCACCAGATCACTGGCTGTATTTCTACCCGCCTTTCAAAGCGAGCTCGGGTTTTGTTCTGAGTAAAATTACAACACGATTTCACGAATGAGAGCGGCCGTGTCACGCCAGTCACGGCTACAGCGGGGAGTCGGCGTGCAGGCTGAAATCGCTGCATCTTTACCTGGGTGAGAGATGTGAGAGCTGCCATCTTCCCTGTTGCTGCGGGAACGCTCCCTCCCTCCCCTCCCTCACCAGGGCAACAGGCCCTCTGGCGGGCCGAGCCGGCCTCACACCGCGGCCGCAGTTATTTTACAGTTCAGATAGTCACATTTCTGCGGTGGCACAATGTTACAGCTTCTGTCGGTCTGCAGAGTTACAGATGCAGATTCGCGCTGATGTATTTGTGCTGATTGCGTCCTTTTCATTCATTCGGTCAGATGAGGCTCGGCGAACATCCTCTTCTCGCTGGAGAAACTGCAGAGATGCCTGGTGAGATGTTAAAGTGCATTGTGATGAGCTAAGCTTCAAATAGACTGTGAAATGTGGGTTGTTGTTGTTGGCAGTCGTCGCTGCTGTAAGTTGTCTGACGTTAGAAGAAAGTACCTGACCTCCCAATATAATCTGCACTCTGTAAACACGAGACTCTTCCGCTGATTCTTTGCAACACCTAAATACAACCTGACAGTGAAGATATGTGATCGATTCATAATAAAACATCAACTTCCGTTGCCCAGTTTGCAAAAGCCATTTATTTTACACAATGATAAAACTTCAGTTTTTTCACAGGTTTAGCAAAATCCCAACTGATGCATTATAAGGTTGTATGTCTTTTTTTTTTTTTTTTTTTGATCAAACCAAAAAGAAAACAAACTATGATTAATAAAAGAAATGCCACACCGCTACTTTCATCATTCCTGACCTAATGCCATGCTGTAAAATAACTGTAATAAGTACATGCAGCCAGTTATACCTCACTGGTCCAGCAGCATTAGCACAGTTATGTCTCCTTTTTCCAAAATTTGATGTACTGTTTATAATATACAAAACTTCCAGTCATCTCCAGTAAAAACAAAATAAGAGAAGTAAAATAAGAAAATGCTTACCACTTGCCCAATCCTAAGAAAAATAAAATATAGTTCTTGCGTTTTGGCTTCTAGCACTTCCCCACTTCCTTTAGTTCCATTTCTTAAACCATAACTCCTAAATTATCAATAATCAAAAGTGTAATGATTACCACAAGTCATATGACACTCCTCTGTAAAATATTATGATAGTGTAATCTAGAGCAACAAAAATGAAATGTGTTCAAGTCTTAAACTAACAATAAGGCATGAAAGAGCAATGGTTCAAATTGTTACAGCTTTAAGATGCATAGAAGATGTGTTCCTTAGGACACAAACTGAAAAGAATTTAACTGCCTGCAAGAAGGTGGGATAAACATGATCATGTTTAGAAAGAACAAATTTGTCAAAAAAAAGTAGAAAAAAAAAAGATATTTAATTCACACTTACTGTGACATCATACAACCTTCCAAAAAAAAGCCTCCTTAATCTCTAGAATAATGAAACAAACTCTCCATGATGTTACTTTGTCATAATGAAAAACTGAGTGCTGCTTCTGGGTGTGCCCACTTCTCCTACAAAATACATCACAACACACACATAACCTTGAAAGCAAACAATTATAATATACTGCGGTTGCACAACTAATTAATGGTATGCACAAACTCTTATACTTATACTTTACTTATACTGAAGTGATACTTTTTGTGGCAACGTAAACTGCCAACTTACAGCAGACATACATTGAATGTCTGTTCCAATGGAAGCACCATATCAGACCAAACAAATATGAAAGTCAAAGCTGCGCACCAAAACAAAACTACAGCTGAAATTGTTTAGAGTAAATAGTTTTATTTTGATGTGCTGATGGTCTTAAATAAACAAAGGAAAATAATGATATTTTATGTCAAAAGTCTTTTTTTTTTTTATTTTGGAGTCAAAATAATTTTACAAGACAAAAGCGTGTGATAGTAAGGATAATGATAAATGACAGTTAAGATTTTGACTCAGAACCAATTACAAGACATTCAGTTCCTATTTCATATTTTGACCTAGTTTTGAGTCCTTCTTAACATATTATAACTTCACCATTTCATGTTTTTTGTATGTCATGAATTGGCAGCAAGTCTAATTTTCACAGTTATATTCAAAGAAGCACATCTGAAGAGTACATTTGTGCTATTTGGACATTTAGTCTTGGTTATTACTTTTTTGTTTCTGTTTTTATTTTTTTGAAAGACCAAAAATGAGAGAAACAATGAAATGATCACTCCTGAACTTTAATATAAAGCAATGTTAGCTCTCAATCAGTGAAGTCGACAGTTTGCATCTCACTTCAGGTAACTCTAACATTGAAGGTTTATATAAACACATGTAGAAAACTTGTTTTTCTCATTTATACTCACACAAAAACACTGTAGTGTAGTTTCGACATATTTTCTGCAGACAGCCTTCAAGCCAGTTGCAGTGGAAACCTTCTAAATAAAATCCTGTTGGTCTGTGAAGATGATGCAGACTGTTGCATATTTTTCTGTCATGACTTCTATCAGTGTGACCACTCAGTACAAGCAGCAGCAGTGATAATGACAATAATGTAGCAGCAGTGAGGCACAGCTCAGTGTGAGCTCCAAAGATGATCATCACAGTTGAATGAAGAGGAGGCAGCACAGCTAACTTTGAATAGCATGGCTTCATCATCAGCATTGTCAGACCCACGTCACATGATGTCAAAAGAAAATGTTGCCTTCCTGTAAACTCCTGGTAGACCTGGTGCCTGTGGCCTCCTGTCAAGCGGTGATGTGTCAAGTGATGTTTGGTTACTCATCGTCCCATGTTTGCTGTAGCAGGAAGTTGGCAGCCAGATTCTCATTCTTCTCACAGGCAAAGTAAGCCTGGATAACTAAGCCTTCAGGGAAGCCCAGTGCTTTTAACTGAAACACAACACATAGAGTCACAACAAACACAAACACAGCTCTACTTTTCAAACAAACTGGGTATAAGCTTGGTACAGTACTGCTCAGGAACTGCAGGCACGCAGAGGACTTCCTCTTCACTGAGCCTCATATCCATTGTGGCAAATAACTACTGTCATGTTTCATTATTACTGATGATGCATAACTAAGTATTGGACGCAATGAATAGAGAGAGCAGGAGCGAGAGAGGGATATTAAGATTTCACCAATAACTGCTAGGTTTAAGAAATCAATAAATCTGAATAAGGGGCAAACAACAGAAACAACATTGGAAATAAGGGATTACACTTGCACACCAATTAAAAAATGGTGAAGATATAAATAGTGTCTGGCCACAGAAGCGGACCTCCACATCTGGAGATTAATGATGACTGTGCCAAATGTCAGTGTGAGTGGTGAACTGACCCTCTCAATGGCCTCCTTCTCTTGTGGGGTGACCTGGATGTAGTTGGTGTGTGGTGACCCTTGGGCCTCGGCACCTTCACCTCCCGTGTCTCCACCTCGTGGCTCATTCAGCATTTGTACAAATCGCTCCTGGTGCTGCGTAATTTGCTGCATGGAATAAATTCAGTATACATGAATCCATGATAGCTGAAGACACATTGGACATGCATTTCTTTCAAATTATTGTGTATTTTAATGAAATTCATATTTTATGTAGAATTTCACTTTGCGATGCTTTGACAACATTCTTAATTAGATTTAAAATTTCAGGAGATTTATATGTTTGTATCATACATATTTTTATCATTCAACTAAGTTCAGCTGTTCTTAAGAAAATGGCAAATGATCAAAATGCTTTTTTGATCTTTTAACTTTTAATCTTTTTTCAATCCATAATCTGCATGCTAGATCAACACATACTCTCACTGCAATATAATTAGTTTTTTCTTTCAGTCTTTGGAACAGAAAAACTCACAATCTTGATCTTGCAGTGGTCATGGAAGTATGGTAAGTGTGTTACACTCGTACCTGCAGTAACTGTGGGTTGTCTCTGCCAAGCTGCTGCAGCAGGGCTGGTAAGAGGGCCGGGTTTTGCTGGATGATCTGTCTCATCTGTTGGAACTGTGGCTGGTTCCTGAGGAATTCCAGAGGGTTCCCAGTGGAGACAGAGCCTTCATCACCAGAAGGGGGCTGACTGCCAGACACGCGCCCTGCTGTAGGAGTGGATGAGCTAATTACTATTGTTGTTCAGTGTATTAGCAAAAATGTCAGAGAGTTTTCAGACAAAACAAGCTGATGGGAATACCTATTTTTGGATAGCTCAGAGAGTTCAATACCCAACAAATTAAATTAAAGATTGAAGTTGCAAGTGGAGATGAATGGTTCCTCGCACCCCTGTGCAACTGGGAGCCCCCTGGACTCACTCAGGTCCTAGTCATGTATAACTGCTACAGATACAAGAGGCCTCTCGCACTGTCGAGTGTTTGACTCCTAATAATTTATAACTGGAAAAGTAAAACATGGGGTTAGCAGCATCATGTTGTGTGAGAACTTCACTGCAGCAGGGACTGGTGTATTTCACAATATAGACTGCGTAATGACAAACAAAAATTATGTTGATATATTGACTGGCATCTGTCAGGAAGCTAGACATTGGTCACAAATGAGTCTAACAACCACCTAACCACGTTTTCAGTGTTGTGAGAAAATGACTGCAAGACAGCAAATTCAAGGTGTTAGAGTGGCCATCACAAAGCTCTGGCTTCAATACATTTCAATATTTCTATGCAGAACTGACAGGGCGTGTCAAAGCAAAATGCTTCACTCAGTTCTTCCAGTTCTATCACGAGGAATGATTCAAGTAGTTGAATCATTGGGTGCTCATTTTAAAGAAAAAACACATTGTCCAATGATGTTCAGTTGTTACATACTGTCAGGAGGTAATTACTGTATACATACTTATTTTTTTATTATTTTGGGATTGGATGCCCCTGCAACTCACATGACCCTTTCAGTTACACTAATAAATGTGTACACTTACGGTTAGAGGCTGCTGGGGGCTGCTGTGGTTGTTGAACGGCAGACTGGGGGGGATTTGACTGATCACTTTGGCGAGCCGGCTCTTGACGTGGCAGATCACTGGCCTCTGCTGGAATACCCTGCAGGACACAAACATCAATATTACCTTATCACAGCTGCAGACAGGGAGGGAATTATAGCTGGGTAAATACTCACCATAAGTAGATACTCCACAGCACGGTCGGGATTGTTGTAACTTGCTCTGAGTGCAGAAACAACCTGGTCCCGCTCATAACCCATAGACATGATTTCTGACACCAAGTTCTCATAGGCTGGACCTGTCACTGTGGAATGGAAAAGAAGAGGTAAGACAGAGCAGGTGACAGGATGAACCATTTTCACAAGAGTCTGATACAGTCACAACACGTCAACGTGACAGAGACAGAAAATCTAAGAAAGACCCTAAAGACCCTGAAATAATGGGGATGGTAGAGTGGAAGAATGGATTTCTGGGTGGAGGGACACTGGTGCATGATCAGTGATGATGAGTGGGTGTATTCCGGTGATGATTTTTTGTGCAATGGAATTCTTAATGAGGAAAAAGTCAATACTTGAAAAAGACTGATGCACCAGGAAAAAGAAAGTATATTCCCTCATTGTTTTTGAGTCTCCAGCTATCAGCAACTCCAAAGTCATTCATATATTCCTGTATTACTTTAGCTAATTGTGCAACCACGTGGAGGAAAGGCAGACAAAGACAAAGGACGATGATAGAAATGGAATCCAGAACTGTCAGGTGGATTGAGGGGGTTGTTGATGCTAACAGGGTTGTTAAAAAAATTCCATCAGTAGACTTTCACTTATGAAAGGTGACAAACATATTACCCAGTATTGATGCTGCTTCTTCAAGGAGACCCAGTTCATCAACAAGACTGTGAAAAAAAGAGAACAACACAGACAATTAAATACTAGTTTGAAAAGCAAAACAAAAAGTGACAAAATGTTGAGTTAATTAGAGCAAAGAGCCAAGCAAAAGCTGATGAGAATGCCATTCATTTTGCAGGTGTTCAGTCCAGTAGCACCAAGGTAAGAAGAGAACAACTCAGTCTCCAAAGGAGTCAGATTTAAGTGGTACACTCATTTGAGCTCACCAAGCTAACCAAGATTTTAAAAAGTCTTGGAAAGCAGAAAATGAATGCAACTGTCAGTGTAAACATGGGTTTTACCTACCTGGAAGCAGAGGGGGGGGTTTCTACTGTGGCAGATGGTTCCTTCTCAGGATCTTCTTTTGGCTTCTCCTCTGTTTCAGTAGTCGGGGTGGAGCGGTCTGCTGCAGCCACAGCTGTCTGAACAGGTTCAGTAGCTACAGCTGCAGCGGGTGCAGGTGCAGCAGTTGGGGCTGCACTTGAAACTAAGTCTAGGGCTGTACTTGAGTCCAGAGCTGCTGGTGATGCTTCCACAGAAGCTGACACAGCATTTTCCGGGACTGACGATGGGGCTACAGAAGGAGGCACTGATTGTGGGGCAGATGTGGGTGCAGATGGTGATGGTGTCGAGGGCACCTGTGCTGGGGGAGCGGTTGGTGCTGCAGCTGAGTCTGAGAGTGGCGCTGAATCTGCAGCTGGTTCAGGAGTTGGCTGGGGGGCTGACTGTGGAGGAGGGGCTGGTTTAGGCTGAAAAACCAATTCAGAATTGATCATTAATAGCGTGGATAATATGACCAAATAGCTAAGGTATTTGGTCATAATATTGGTCATTTTGACTATCATCATATGATCAGATTAGAAAAACATTAGGCTATAGATAAACTGTAATGAAGCACATTAACCTGGAAATTTTTTGCGCTTTTTTTTCTTTCAGAATGCTATTATGAAAATGTGGTGAAGATAGAAAACTCAAGTACTGCTGCCAAGGAAGAGAGACATAATTTATCTCATGATATCAATGTGGGTGAAATGTTTATTTGTAATAATGGAAATATTATATTGTATATAATACATTGTGTTGATCATTGATCTATTCAAAGTTTGGTTCATGTTTTTATTTCCAATTTCCTCATGATATTCCCCACTTCATTGATAAAGAAGAGATCTATATCCTGTTTATTGACGGTATAAAAACTGGCGTAAAAACTCTCCCCAGTTTGTTGATGTTTATGTTATGTTTATGATAATGCTAAAGTAATTCCATGGAAAGATATAAACAGGATATTGATAATACTTAGTTACTTTTTTCCTGTCATTACACAGACATTATAAAAATGGTTTCTTTACTGAAGAAGGCCATAAAATATAGTTGTTATTATTGTTATTGGTATTATTATGACGGTGGCGGCAGTAGCATACAACCATGGATTTTGTAAGATATCCAGTAACAAAAATTCCTTTAGTCTTCTAGCTGAAAATCCAATCCCGTATACAGTATTTATAGTAGTTCGTAATTTTAATTTAATATATATATATATATATATATATATATATATATATATATATATATAATTGCCAGGTCAGCTTTTTTTTAACTATATTTGGCAGCATGTTGGGAGTTGCTTCAATCGTAGAAAAATGGGTGATGAGCAAGTATGACAATGTATCCAAACAAAGAAACAATACAACAAGATACTTACCTTAGTAACCATGACGACTACAAAGTTTTTCTCATCGATTTTGTACTCTTTCAGTGTGGTGTCGTCATTTAAGATTTTACCTGTGTCGTTCAAGAAGAACCAGGTATTAAGAAATGATCCATGACACCTATTTGAATAAGAAGCTCAGATGGTTAAAAATATGGGTGAGCACTCAGTACATTATCAACAAAAATGATACCCTCAGTGTATGTGTCTGTATGCTAAACAAAGTGTCCCTTTTCTGTTTTAATCTCCACTCTATAAGCATCTCCTATTAAACTGCCAGCCCTACCCACATTTCCTAACACAAAAGCACTGCCATGTGACACACAACCAATACCTAAAAAGGCTCAAAGAGAAAGATTAGATCAGCACACAGGGAAGATGACCATGGAAACACCCAGCTCAAATCCTGGTTGGCTAAAAGATGATCAGAGCATCAACAATGTTTGCCAGACTGACAGTGACCCCTGACTTCACAGGCTCTGTCATTTTCATTTATGCAACTGTGCTGATATTGGCCTACTGGTTGCTAAAGGGCTCTGGACTCTGAACTAGTTTTCTTCTTCATACAAGTAACTAAATGATAAATACTGTTGCATTTGTTTTCATTGGCCACAATAACACAGCATTGGCTGACTAATGTTGCTATCATTAGAGGGCTGCTGGCATATAACAGACAAACAGAGGCCAGTGGTGTGGCTGATGATTTGATTCAGTTTGAGGGGCTGGTTGACGAGTGTGATATGTGCCAATGTTGATTACTTGCAGAACCTTAAAGCTATTTTTGCTGAAGCTCTGAAAATTGTATAGATGGATATGATTTATCCATATATAACTTGTTTAAATACTGTAATACAGACTCAGCACCTTGACAGCATTTGTGCCAAATATTGTTGGTGTATTTATAATCTCAATTGAAAGCTTAGACTAAAAATAACCCATTCATAACTGAAGTCCTTCTGATGACCTGATTTATTTTCATGATAAGTATTCTCAATACTGCT
This sequence comes from Echeneis naucrates, assembly GCF_900963305.1. NCBI lineage: Eukaryota > Metazoa > Chordata > Actinopteri > Carangiformes > Echeneidae > Echeneis > Echeneis naucrates. The sequence goes on from NC_042514.1 coordinate 15,074,727, forward strand.
TCAGACAGGATCCTAAGTTTGGCTTGTACATTTAATACATTAAACTAAATAAATAATAAACATACATTTAATATATGTCTTTATATTAAAGACATAAAGTGTTCTTATTTTTAAAAATAATCAACAATTAAAACAAAGCAGGGATTTTCCTGGGTCATGGTAAAATTTAATGTGGTATTTCACCCCGCTGTTGTTTTTTTTTTTTTTTTTTTTCTTTGTATCTGTTAAAGTTGTTGTCTGTCTCACCTGCGTAGATAAGTTTTTGTCCCGCAACAGGAAATGCATCTTTTCCTCTGTCCTCCTCTATTTTCTCCTTCAGGGATTTCACCTGACAAACATCAAAAGGTGACAACAATTAAATAACTATAGAGGTTAGAGAAACAGAAACAACTGGTAAAAGTCAGAGGGGTGGTGTCAGGTTTTTGGGAAATGTAGGGCTAAACACTGAAAGTCCAAGAGATAAGACAGATTTTGAAACACGTATTACAACTTTAGTGGGACTAGAAATTTTCATCTCACTTTCACTAATAAACATGTCTATAAAATGATGTTTTTGATGACGTTTTTTTTTTTTTTTTAGACTGACAGACCAGCAGTATAATAAGAAGCTTGTGAAATAGCTCGTATTCTGCAAATGAAGAGACATTGTTATTTTAATTAATGGCTAGATTAGTGCGTGATGCTTGCATTTACATACAGTTTTTTGGATAAAAATACAGTTGAGGAAATAAGTATTTAAGATGTCAACATTTTTTGGTAAACATATTTGCAATGAGGCCATTCACATGAAATTTTCACTATACTTAGTTATTAACTCAAGGATACTGCACATATACATAAATCAAAACAGTCCATAAATAAAGTAATTTGTAATGAAGTGGAATGCAAAAGGAAAAAAAATAATGAACACACAAAGAAAAATATGCTAAGGCAAGCAAAGGCAAAGAACCAGCTGAAATCCGTAAGTGATTAGAAAGTAACTGTATTACCCATCTGTCCAAATTAATATCAGCTGGAGAAGTACGCACTGATGAGCTGTAAAGAGGTTGTTTGTCATAAAGGGATGGATGGATAAAAGCAAAGACTTTCATTTTATGTATATGAATTTGTTATTAGTTATCTGAGTCACTTAGACTAGTTATGTTTGTTATTTCCTTTGTAGCGTTCTTTTGAATGGGAATCATTCTGTTTACTGATAGTTTTCATTTTTTGTAAGTAGTAACATACAATAATTATCACAGAATCCATTCACAACATATCCTTGCAATTATTAACGTAATTTACAGCAGGGGTCTCAAACTCTTTCCGCCCGTGAACCACTTCCAGCCTGCAGCCCCTTATTCCTGCCTGCAACTTGATGTCAAAATAATATTGTAATTAGATTATTTTTCATAATGTTTTTGTTTGTTTGTTTGTTTGTTTTGGGTCCCCCCCCCCCCACACACACTCACACACAAAATCAAGACAACCATTTCTTCTGCAATTTAAATAATAATAATAAATTCTATTCAAGAAAAAAAAAAAAAAAGGCCAGATACAGGATAAGAATTGTTTGACCAAACATGGAGAGCATTATGAGAACTTCAGGGCAATGACTGAAAAAAATAGCCAGAAAAAGAGTACCAATCTGTTGCATATGTTAGTTTACTGACAGGCTTCAGTAAGATATTTCAGAATGAGGTAAAAAGAGTTGCACTCACAGTTTGCAGTTTTGCATTATACTAATTTTTAGAACTATATGGTCTTTTTTTTTTTTTGGTAATACTTGAACACTGAAGTGGCCCTCCAATTAGATGGCATAGCAGCAGTGGCCCCCAGCCCCTTTTTAGTTTGAGACCCCTGATCTAAAATACTGAGACAAGATAAAACAGACAGTATTAAATATGTTGAGAAGTATAGTGTCCAACATAAACAAATGAACTACAGTGAAAGTGAACGATGGAACAAACAAGCACAGACAGAGAGGAGGGATGTAATGTGATGTTTACATGTTGATATTTGATCAGCAGGTTATGGTTGTGAGACAGCTGTAAAGAATACAATACTGTCAGAATTTTTTCCCTGTTGTTTTGTTTTTCAAAAGAAAATAAACTGATCAGCCATCACATTAAGCTTACTACCAAGTGAAGGGGTGAGAAATGATCTTGTTGCAGTGGTTGTCAATGAATGGGATATATCAGGTACAGGGTACCAGGGTATCAGGGCACAAGTGAACATTTTGTCCTCCAAGTCAAAAAGTTGAAAGCAGGAACATGGGCGAGTGTAAGGATGTGAGCGACTTTGAAAAAGGCTAAACGTTGATGGCTAGACAAACTGCTCAGAGCATCTCTTGTGGAATGTTCCCAGTCCGCAGGTCAGTACCTACCCATGGCTACCCAGGATCATTGAAGTCCAATGGGAATGATGAATTTCTTGTGTGAAGAGAAGCTGTAAATCAAATTGCTGAAAAAGTTCACGCTGGTTCTGACTGAAAGGTCTCAGAACACAGTGCAGCACGGTTTCTTAACTATGGAGCGGCACAGCTGCAGACCTGCCAGGCTGCCAATGCTGACTGGACCACACCACAATGGAAGAAGGTGAATCGTGCTTATTTTACATTACTTGGATAGCCAGGGGTGTGTATAGCTAACCTGGGGAAGAAACACAAGAACGCACTATGGGAAAACGGTAAACTGGTTATGGTAGCGTAATGCTTTGGGAAATTTTGGGGAACACAGCAAGTTCAAGATGTTGACTTGGCTCCCGTATTCCCCAGATCTCAATGCAATTCAGCATCTATTCCATGTAGTCCCCACCTCACAACTTCCAGGACCTAAAGAATTTACTGCTCTGTCTTGGTACGAGATACACAAATAAAACAGCCCACCTTCAGAGGTCTGGTCGGGTCCATGCCTCAATGGGTTGACCTACACAATCCTAGGCAGGTGGTCCTAATATTATGGCTGATCGGTGTATATTACAGTTTACTTTTTCTACTTACCCCGTTGTGTGGCTGCCATTTCCCAGAAAATGTCTTTCATAATTACACTTAATATAAATTACTATATATATATATAGTAATATATATATCACTACTAGTATAAGTATCACTACTAAATATATGATTCCAGGAGGATTTGGGCTTTTTCAAACAAAGATTTACAAATCAGTTATTCCATACAGCTAAATTAACAGGTGGGAGATTCAAAATATTGCATCGTCATTCAATGTGAAACACTTAAACGAGTCACACACCATCAAGGCAGAGCACGGGCAAAGACTTCCGGTCGGTTTTTCAGTATAAGGCGTTCAAGGCGGTAAAACGTAAAATCAAGTCCAGACAATTAACATAAAATAAAGGCATGATAGCCAGTGAAATACACACAATATATTTCGTGCTTTGAATTATATGGCCACTCACAGGCCTAACGTCAAAATACTCTCCAAGTGTGAAATGCTTGAAATTTAATTGACGATGTGATGCCTTTACTTGGAAGGAAGACTTCCGGTCTGACACGAGCTAGCTGTAGCCGCATTACCCGATATGAACTCAGTTACTGTAGGATCCAGCAAAATGACCAACTGATCCGAGTACACACATGTCATTTCAACTTAACGTACCACTTTAAACAAGCAAAAAGCAAGCAAACAAATACAGCTAGGATTTCTTCTTCAAAGAGCCGAGGAGCCTTTATCCCCACCAACCTTACCGTTAGCTAACCGTGTGCACGGCAGAGTTGTCCGCCGGCCCGGCCGTGTTTACTTCAGCCCCGTTAACTTCCACTCACCGTCACTTCTGGGTTTATTTCTATTTTGAACGTCTGTTGTTGGAGGGTCTTTAATGTTATCGTCAGCATCTTGCCACGCGCCGTCAGTAGCAGCCAGGGGTCTAAAATCGGTGGAGTTTGGGCGAATTTCTCGACAAAAGCCGCTCTTTTTTCTTTTTTTTTTTGCACAGTATCTACCAATCTGGGTCCAATCGTATGTGTGACTCAGCTGTCTGCGGGCTGCGGCGCCAGCTGATCGCGGCTCTGCTGCCATCTACCGCCGAGGCTCAGGTAGGGCACCGTGCCGCCTTCAGGGGCCGTGGGAAATATCACAGAGCGGCCAATAGAAAGGTGTCCCCGTTCCGTGGACGTTCATTCAAACCACGCAAGAAAAAATGTTCCTCATGCTTTATCGCGGACAATATTGATTCTGGTTTGTTGGGGGGGAGCCATGGGGAACCCCAATTCAATTTAAATTATCAATATGCGATAAATAATCCAATACAAACAGATTATGTACAAAATCTGAACAATTTTTATATCAAAACGTTAATTTAAGTTCAACTCTCAAAATAAAAATATGAGGGATTTTAGCCGATGTGGTTTTTCCCTCCAGCTCAAATAAAATGCCTTATTGTTTTAATTATAATTATTATTACTAACATTGAACCATGAAATAACTCTGAAGAGTCTCAAGATAAACTAACAACAACAACAAAAAAAAAAACCCAAGATATTTTCTCAAGGAAAATTTACCTTTAAATATAGACCATGGGCTACAATTAGATGATTTCTTCATGAGTCTTTTTCCACTTAAGTTCTAACCTGTTCCAGAAAACAGTGTTTTAGCTGTTGCACTGTCTAGTAAACACACACTCGTGACACCGTTTGTAACGCAGACTCATGTTATCCATGTGTCATCTCTAAGATCTTTGTTTGCATCATACTGTGCTGTGACGACTGGAGGCAAATCTTACTTGATGACCAAAATGCACCCGTGAAATATTTTTCAAGTTATCAATGCTTCATTTCTCATTTAACTAGAATTTATCACAGTGAGTGAGTAAGTGAAAAAAATCTGACCACACCAGAGGCAACGGAGGAGATAACAGTCCAAGTCTTCAATTGTTGATGTGGCTCAGACTTAATATCTAACTGTGGTCAGTAAATTTACTCATCGAAACCGCAGGAGCTACATTGTTTTCTGATTTAGGTCATTCATTCCAGCAAAACATAAAGGTCAGTCTGGTCTGTTAGAAAGATCCTAAACCTATAAATCATATATACAGAAAATGCTTGGTACCAAAAATACTATTCCCACTGTAGCTTTGGCTTTATATCTACATTATAATACTATTTACTATTTTAATCTATTTAATCTATTTTCTGTGATTGATTTTCAGAAAAAGTGAAATACAAAAAAGCCATTCTAACTAAAATCAAAGCTCATATCACAATCACATTAACTGTCAAAATAATTGCAATCAGATTTTTATAATTTTTTTGCATATCTTTCATCCCCGTTTGTAAAGAAACTGAGCTGTCACATCAGTTATAGATACTGTACTTTCCTCACTTTTGTTAATATTCTATCTGCAACAAAATATATTTTTCACACCAAACTCAAAAAAAGAAACATCCACACTTTTACAGCTATTACTGAAAACCAGCCTCAGGTTGTTGAGAGAAGCTTCAATTTATTTGCTGAAACTCAAAAACAGTGTGCGCCCATGGGAAAGTCACTCACCAAGAACATTGGATTGTAAAATCACAGTTTGTCTAACGCAGTCTTACTCTCAAACACACAAACACATTAATCAAGCACACTGAGTTAGAGGAAGGACATATCAGACAATCAGAGCTTTGTGTTTTCAGAGAGTTAATGAAATGATTAAATAAATTATGAAAGGGGCCAATCAAAAACGATATGACATCAATTGGGGGAAGACAAAAAAAAAAAAAAAAAAAGTCATGAACCAACATCACAGAACTGAACTGGCTCAGTAAGTAGCTGCAGGATGTACACACACATCAAGGGACAGAGCACATTCAGGAAATCGCATTAAATTAGAAAACTGGCAACCAAACGCACAGAAAAGTATGAAAAAACATGTAAAGCATTCTCAACATTTAGAACTAAAAAAAAAAAGAAACTGGTGACCAATAAAAAATAAATCTCATCTGACCCCCCACCTTCAACCCTTCGCCCACCCCCACACCTGAATAAAAGGCTGCTGTATGAAAGGCCAGAGTCCATAGGGCTTTTGATAATTTTCTCTTGTTTGTCTGAACCTGCAGAGAGAAGCATACAGCAGTCCACCAACCAGCTCCTCTAGCCTACAACTCGTCTTTCTGTTGGACGTCCTCAGTGTCCTCATCCACCTCCTCATTGTTTTCACCATCATCCTCTGCCTCCTCATTGTCCTCCTCACCATCTTCTTCATCCCCTTCACTGTCTTTCTTGCTCTTCTCCTCCTCCTCTCTCAGTTTCCTGTCCATGTCCTCCTGCTCGTCCTTCATCTTCTTTTCTGGTTCCTGGTGGGAAAAGGAAGGAATTATTCAAAGGAACCAAAGATCATGTTAAAGTTGATTGACATCTCTCTGGAGCTCTTGGAACAACGGTTCGATTCTGTTGCTCAGTTTAGTTCTTATCATCCAACCAAAAGAAAGCCTGTTATCCTATTGGCTGAATGTTTTCCAAATTTAATTAAAATGTGTGACAGGTAGACACTGTGAGAAACCAAATCACACAAGGTTGGATGCTGGGTCCAAGCGGGCCTCATTAGGAAGACAGATACGAGCAGCGTCTGCTTTGTCGTGACATCAAAGTTACAGGGACCTGACAGCGCATTTTACAGTTTCTAAATATGGCCTGCATGCTTTTATCTGTGGACTGATCACTTTCACACAGTATTAATATAGAACCTTGGCCAGCTTTATAATAATAAAAAAAAAGACATGGATGTTATGCAATATACCTTCAATGTTTTGAAATTGCTGATTCTTATTTTGAAGAGAATTCTGAAAATAATTGTGACTAAAACTAATGTATACATTGAAGATAGCATTGTACATTACCAAATTATTTGTATTTGATTAATTCATGAATTAGTCAGTTTCCACAGAGAAATGTCAGTTTCTCTACTACCATAAATATGGTATTATGTATTTGAATACATAAAGTTATTGAGCCCTTCTTAAATACACATTCTTGGGAGTATCGTATTAACTTTTGTCTTTGCAACAAAAGTGTATCTTCTGGAAGGGAGTAAATTTAAGCAACGTGCTTCATTGTTTCATTGATTGAGCCTGAGATCAGCTCACCATCCAACATTTAATGGATGAATAGATTATGCTCTGACAAAAGAGTGTTCTTCCTGCGCATGACCAGAGACACTAATCAAATCAGTTACCAGTTTAGCACTAACTGGGAGTCTTCAGAAAAGGGCCTGTTAACTGTTAGTATTCCTGTTAAAAATATAACTATCACCGTTACCATGGGTGATAACAGTCTCCCTGACATATATGAGGCAAACATGAGTTTGCTTTATGTTTGTGAAATCATGGAAAAGGCAGTGACATTTCAGCCTTCTAATACATTTACACCAAATTTAGAGTGTAAGATGGGTTTTTGTAACACAAGTGAAACACTAATGAACTGAGCAGAAAAATCTGTCTGCTCAGATTATGTAACCACATCCACACAGAAGAGGAAGAATGAACTGCTAGTTTCATTTAGAATACATAGTTTTGTAATTTGTATATATTGTCCTACCTTTGTTGCTCCCCAGGTTTTTGTCCCAAACTCTTCAGCTTCTTTGACATCATCAGTGATCAGGAAGTTGTCAAAGATGGTGCCAGATTTAACCTAAATAAAGAACATTAAAATTGTTTATGTAAGAAATTAAAAGAAGACATTCTTCTCATCTTGATTCAGGTCAGTAGAAATCCTTACCTGCCACAAATCCAGCCCCAGTACGCCAATGTTGTCAAATTTGTACATTGTGGCATCATGAGTGTACTCTGGGTTGTCAATCTCAGGGTGGACCCAATTTCCCTTGTAGTCAGGGTTGTCAATCTGCTTGGGTTTCCACTCTCCCTGCAAAGACAGAGGTTAGATCTATCGATTGTGCTAGTTAACAGACAATATGACAAAAACAATGCCTTCCATATAAGCACTCCCTTCCCGTTCTAACCAAAACCTAAAACACACATTTCTTCTCATGAAAACAAATTAAGCCTAAAAATTGTCATTGTTCAAAGTTCTACCCATGTGCTTAGCTACACAAGCAGTACCTTATACTCTGGGTTGGTGATCATGGCAGGTTCCCACTCTCCATCCATGTCCTCGTCCCAGTCATCAGGCTTCTTGGCATCAGGGTCAGGGATTGTCTCTGGCTGGTCCCAGTCCTGGAAGACAGCATATTTGCAATCAAATGATTTTCCAAAACGCTGTTTTGTATTATGATGCAGACTGTGTGTAAAGACTAGATTAGCTTCAAAACAACAGCAATTAGCGACCAGTCCAAGTTCATTGTTGCTGTAGAGAATTCTGCTGCTCCAAATGTTAGGACCTCGGTTTCACCTTGGTTTCAAAAAAAATAATTAGATGCTGTGTCCAAGTATTCAAATGGTGGGAAGACCTGCTGTTGATTCGGGCATGCTGTTGCTAAAATTTTGGTGACATCCTTTTGTAAACAGAAAAAGCACGAGGTCAATGTTCATTATTGTGACAGACCAGAACCGTAGACAGTTAGTAATGATGGACATAGCCTTCATAACGTCCCCCACATTTGGTGGCAAAGGGTTTTGTAGCTCAAAGTCAGCTGCTTAATTTCTTTCTAACTCTCAATTATTTCAAAAACAGGCAAAGAGGAGAGACAAGTGCAGAGCTGAGACTTTCATAAAAAGGATGGTTTGAGGGAAGCATATGTTTAAGCACCTGTCGCTTAAGACAGCCCCACCCTCAATTATGCTTTTCTTCAAAACCAGAGAATTTGAACAAATTAGGAAGAGCCTCGGTTTTCCAGAAGGAGGAACATTTCTGAATTTCCAAGAGGGTTGGTGCCACCATATGTTGTATGCTGCATATACATTGAAACCACAACCTCAAGCTGTGATATGTGGAGGGAAACTGACTGATCTCCCACCTCAGGCTTGGTGTCACTGGGATCATCAATCTTGGCCCTGTCATCCCAGTCGCTGGGTTTCTTGGCTTCAGGGTCCTTAATCTTCTTTGGGGGCAGCATATCCCAGTCGTCCTCCAGTGTGCCAGACTCCACTTTCTCATTGTCGATCTTCACCTCGTACGACTGGTCTGGATTTAGTATCAGTGTGTACAGGTGGGTCAACTCATCATCCTGTTGAGTAGGGGGCAGCAAAGTCAGCGAAAATGCTTAAAATTCATCTTTAAAAAAGAAAAAAATTCTAATCATTCCACACATTTAATGCAGACGATACCTTGCATTTGATGTCTTTCTTGATGAGATGGTTTTGGCCCTTGTAGTTAAAGATCACATGAACCTTCTTAGTGCTGTAGCCGCAGATATCAGGCCCTGGAGACACAATCATGTTATATTTAGAATTTTCTTTGTGTAACACTGGGGACCAAGCATGACAATAACTACAATTTCAAAAATGTAATACAAAAATGACTCAGAAAAAAAGCATCAGACATCCTTCCAAATGCTGTGCACCACTTGTTTTACATGGTGAGACAAGACCAACATGACTCACCAAACATGATGTAATACTGAGACTCCCCATGCACATCGCTCTGGTCGAGGTCAGAGGGGAAGATCTTGACGTAACCCCCTCCACAGTCGATCTTCTGCTCGTGCTTCACAGTGAACTGAACTACCAAGGGCTTTCCCTCGTTGCTAAAGGGCTCGAAGCGGGCAGACAGAGCGTAAAAGCGGGCATCCTGGCTAGTCTGAAGACCTAAATAGGAGCAAACAGCTGTTACCCACAAAATCTAAAAGCCACTCAGGACTCATGTTTGCAACCCTGTAGAAGATTTGACTTGACTAGGTTTGTTTTTAATTCTTTTAATATTACTTAATATTAGGTACCCAATGATTTAGTATGAAGGGATACAAACAAACCTCAACTACTGGGTGGGCAAAACTGGAAGCTGCCCAAAAACCCACAGACTGCTGGGGCCTCAAGATTTCAGGTTTGTGTACTTTTAAACTTGCTTTAGCAATATACCTCTTTCAAGTTTTATATCAACTGGCATAGGGTTGATACAGAATCTTAAGATCGTGTCTTGAATAGGCGCCTTGTACAAATGTAGTTTATGTTAAATATTCTTAGATTAGATCATGTTCTGTTAAATGAGCAGAAAGCACCCCGTGGAGCCAGGGGATGATCAAAAAAACTGTCAATGATCAGTTCTGTGACAGCAAAAGGATTACCTTTGTCAGCCTCTGCATCCCCGTAGAACTTTCCAGCACTTAATTTCCATTGACCATAGTCTGACTTGTGTTTTGACTCCAGCCACCGACTCTTCCATCCATCTGGAACACAGGAGTCACACTCAGCCGGTAAATCACTAACTGTTACACACCCAGTCCACCTCACGTTCCACCCAGTTTCTTCCTTCACCGTGTTTGTAAAATTTCTAAATAGGAAGCATTCTTAAGAAAGCACGTTTAATGACAAAACACAGGCTGAATTAGACTGACTAGACTGACTTGCCACTAGTACAGTTTCATCCTCCAGTTTGAACCTACTTCTCAGATCTTCATATGTCATGGGGGGGAAGACTGTCATCTTACTCTACTTTAAAAGGCAAGCAGGAAAAAGTACAGGATTTCATTTCACCATTCAGGACAATACAGAAAGTGAAAGAACCTTAGCATAACCCTAAAACATGAGGGTGTTATTTGGTATTAGAAACGGTCAGGGGGGAAAACTGAGACAACCAAAATGTTCAAATACAATTTATAGCATTTACTTTCTTACAGTATTCTGCTATTTTACCTACATTTTATCACGAACATCATCTGTCAGTTGAAAACAGACATGATCTCATGGCCACTATGGCCATCGGATGTCCCAACTGAAGTTTAATAATAATGTATTAAGATCGTTTAATTCAAAAGACCAAATATTAGAGGTCAATAAGACAATTTAACACTGCAGAAGGAAGTCAAAGCGTCCACTTTCACAACTCGGTCGTTCATAGGCCTGCACGGACAGGACAACATGGGATTGGCTATACTGCACCTCCATCCAGAAACTGCTCCTGGAAGCGGACCGCGCCGTCAGCGGTGACGGCTATCGACGCGATCAGCACAAGAGTAACCGCTGGGAGCTTCATGTCGTCGGCTTCAGTCCGGCAGCTGGAGCGGGAACAGGCACAGTCGTTGTGGATCCAGTTATGAACGGCGAAAAGGAAACGTAACCCGAGAACTGGAGCTGCACCAAGCCCTGCACAGATGGCCGCCCGCCATTGGACAGACCACCAGCCAATGAAATCAGACCACGAGTTATTTTTCGGAAATGCTCGGGGAGAATCGGACGGGATCGGAGACGGATGGAGGCGAATGACATCTTCCCCCTCTGTGATCAGGGAAAGAAATAGAGATTAAAAACATTTCTATCGGCCCTATTGGCTTACTACAAAACAAAGCTTTTCGTACTTTTGGAGCTGCTCAGCAGGCAAACATGCAGACATTTTACGATTGGATAAGTATAACAGCTGGGTGATTTTCTCAGTTTTCCCATATTAACGCGAAAAAAAAAAATCAATTCTCTCAGTTTAAATAATCCAGTGCTCTGTTTGGTAGCCTCAATAAGATCATTTTAAACGTGGACTCTTGGTAACATTATTGGCTTTAATGAATGACTGAACAGTGTCTGTCCTCGGCCACGTACTTAGTTGATTTAAGTTTTTTGTTACTGTAATCAGGGTCTGGTTTAAAGACTATCATCAAACAGTAACACACATAAAGTAGCGTACACACACACAAGGTCATACAGTATACACACTTTATTTGGCATTTCACAAACCAGGAAATACGTATTCACAGGGGTCGTTCAGTCATTCATCTTTTACCGCTTATCCGTTTCCAGATTGAACCCAAAACCTAAAAGGGAATACGATTGATTATTTTCCTTTCTGTACTCAAATGCATGGATCACGGCTTTCATTACGTACTTTCTTGTTCTTATTCAGGAGTGGTTCAGAGATAATGATGCTAAAATTAATATCCAATGAATTGCTTCACAGACCGACGTAAAAAAATTTTGTTGACAGAAAATTGAAACAGGTCTTCATGTATGGAGGACCGACACCACCACAATGAAAAAGAGATGCATTAATATGCAATTAAGTTGCACCAAAAATGCTAATAAATAAATAATGCAGGTATTAATTAGCTGATTTCTGATTTCTGATACATTTAGATTCATTCGGGTATTTCTATGTTAGTAAAAGTAACTAAAACGTTTTACTCTTATAACCAATAAGATCATTTTCAGTAGCAGCTATCACACAAAACATTTTTTGCCACTTTCACTGAGCTGCAGATACCTTTGTGAGAAAACCCCAGTCCCACACGTGTGTGTGTGTGTGTGTGTGTTGGAGCTGCCTAACAACCACTTGTCATACCCTGAGCTGGCAGGAGAGTTCAGTCATGTCTTTGATGTAAACATGTGGATGATGGGCAAGGATGTACAAATGAGAGGAAAAATGTACTTTTAACCTTGTTACCCAATTTCATGTTTTTCGGGTACATATTTGGGCACATGCTGAAACCTTACTGATATATCAGTAATATTTGATTAAAATTCAGTATCTTGTCCCACCCCATGCCACAAAGCAAAATGGTTCAGGAATGAGGAACACAACAAAAAGTTTGACATGTTGACTTGGCCTCCGAATTCCTCAGATCTCAATCCAGTCGAGAATCTGTAGGACGTGTGGGACAAACAAGTTTGATTACATGTTACTAACTTGGTTTCTTCCTGTAGTCTGTGTTTCCGCCTTGTCTCCCCGTCCTATAGGTGCTGAATCATCTCTGCTCCATGTTCCAGCTCAATACCTGCTGCTGCGACAGCTACCATCAGTTATCATTACACACACTATAATAATAACATTCCCATTGTCACTTATTCGGCTAAAACCTTATTTTCACTTATTGATATTTACTAATCCACATTACCAGGCTTCAGTCACTACATCTTTATGGGGTTATACTAGGTATAAATAGGTAATTCCAAAGTGTTCACAGATTTTTTTGATTAAGTACAAAGTGAACGATAATTAAGATGAATGATCAATGAGAGGCAAACAAGTAGAAATATTAACAAATAGTGCAGTATAAGCATCAGGTAAATAAAGGTGCAATACCGATGCATCATCTTTCACAATAGTTCCCAGTGACAGTGGTAACAAAAACCTTGAAGACTCTCAGCTCTAAAGTTCACTAACCCATGCAACAACTTTGGCATGTGCCATGAATTTATTTACTGTGTTGATGTGGTTATTGTCAGATTTGTGTCTACTGGGCCAATCAGATATTAAAAGCTTCTACATTCTATATTTCATGTCACATCTGAGACACTTAAACAGTCGACATTTTTTTCCAGCAGTTCTTCTCTTGTTTGGAAGCTGCTGTCTGTAAAAGTCTGTAAAGCAGTGTGTTCAGCTTTTTTCAACTTAAATTCTTCAAACCTGTTGATGATAATGTTTTCACCGGTAAAGAAAGCCATGCTGCTGGAGACTTGTCCACCCTCTTCGTCGGATGCTGATAACTCCCACCTCTTTTATGTGCACCTGTTGACAACCAGACAGGAAAAACCTGGGTTGACCAGCGTTGTGGGACTGAAAATTGCTAGTAAGAATCTAAGGTAAGGTGAAGCGGGATCACTGGAGCATTTCTAGGTCTGTTAATCCTGCTATGTGACACAGGGCTCTGATCTCAGTCCAGTTGAACACCTATGGGAGACTTTTCAGGGCTTTCTATTTAGAGATTTGGAGAATAAATGTCAGCAACAGTGAAGCTGCTCTGATAGCTCATGATGGATCACTTACTGAGAGAGCTTATGCACTTTTTTCCTTTCGGCTGTTACCTGTCTGTATGTCCTACTTCTCTACCTCCACCCACTGATCTCAGACTGGCATTATAGTGGCAAAATATTTTGTAATAGACTAAATGACTTTATCACAAAGCATACACCTTTGATACAGATTTAGACACAAATACAAAACAGGGTATTAAGAAATGTTCAGCTTGCATAACTGGGTTTTAATCTGTCATGTGTATTTTGCATCTTTTTCCTGCAACTAGCTGGTTTCCCTCCTGCTGCTCTTCCCTCACACAGTACCAAGACATACCCTTTAGATGAATTAGGGACTCTATAATACCTATACGCATTAATGTGTGGACGATTGGTTGTTTGTCTCTATATGTGGGCAGTGTGATAGACTGGCAACCTGTATGCTGTCCTTGTCCCAATGTCACCTAGGATTGGTTTCATTATCCCTTGTGTCCCGATAAATGATAAACGCAGCAGAATGTAGCATGGTCTATTTTTTTAAACAACAGGATCTGAATGCATAAAATTGAGATTTTGAAAGAAGTGGCCATTCATTTTGTGTCCAATCAACAACAAACGAGTTTAGCCTGTTGTGCTTATGGTGTGATAAATTTGAAAAATAAACTGGGAAAAAATTTAAATCTGTTTTGTAATGGCAGCGCATATAGAAATAGGCTATAGCCACACGATGGAACTGTGAACTGGGAGAAATAAGACCTTGATCGACTTGTCAGTGATTATGCCCCAGCAGGCATAAAGTTTATGAGTCTTTTGAGCCTGAGCCTGTTGGATTCACATACACCTGCATGTGAGTTCACGCTTTCTCTGTCTACAGTCATATGTCTCCAGATAGTCAGACAAACTTTGATTGAGAGCGTTGATAAAAAAGAAGATGTAGCGCCCAAATTCTCTTGTGACCACGACTGTTGGATTTGTTGTAAAAAATGGTAATTAGTTACACTTTTTAGTTACTTTTCTCAGAGAGTAGCTGAGTTAGAAATTGAGTTACAGGATTATAAAAGTAACTAGTTACCAGGGAAAGTAACTATTGTGTTAAATTTTTATGTATCAGTTTATATACATATATTGTTTCCCTTTAATGTAACTTATTTATATAAATTATTTATAATAAACACTGAATATTATGCCTTTCTAAATGAATGTAAAGCAAATCTAATACAATAAATGATAAATTTAGGGTTTGTAAACCCTACCTGTGAATTGTCATTGCTGCATATATGTCCCGGTGTGTGTGTGGAGGGGGGGGTTAAGGGGTTGAGCACCCGCCCACCTCTGCCTGTGATTGGCTTACCATGAATTTTTTTTTAATCTGCCTTAGCCAACCATAATCATATTTCATGCGGTTGTCACCCAGCCCCCCCACCCCGAAAAAAGACTAATAAATAAATAAATAAAAAACTAACTTTGCAGCTCCTCTCAGGCTGAGAGAGCCGGAGGTGGAGACAGCAGTTTAATAAGCTCTATTATAGTAATGCCACCTGTGTGACTGTCGGCCTTGTAAAGATGGAAACTGCAATAAGTGAGCTCAGCCGGCACTGAAAAAAAGTGACAGCGTTTATTTTAACGCCGTTATTGCCGTCACCGGCGAGCTCTGACATTTTCATTAAACAGCGCATCACCACTGGAGACAAGCAATACGCGTTTCCTTTTGCACCAAGTTCACTAAAATCAGCAAGACGACAACAGGAAAAGATGACATTTTAATTAAAAAGTAAAATAGCATCCAACGGTTTTTTTTTATCTGATTAATTTTTAGCTAACGTTGTTGATACGCAGGGATGCAGACTATTGTAGTGAGAAAAAAAATCAAAACCGAAATTATGCTAGCACAAGTTAGAATTTATAAATGCGCTGTTATAAATTCACTTAAACAAATAGACGTACTTTAAGGAATACAGTTCTTTCAATGAATTCCATGCTTGAAGTATGCCTTTGTTTTTGGTTGTTTTCCTTTAGATAATAAATTGCTGGATTTAATTTGGACCTCGATTCATCAGAATTAAGCTTTTATGGGATTTAATTGGTTTTACTGTAACAAGGAGTTTGAGAACACCTTCCTTTTAATCAGGGCTGTGTATCTATATGACCATAACATCCTATCCTGAATATGTGCACTGTCCAATTCCCTCGTTTATATTTTCTACTGTTTTTTTCTTCTTCTCCGAATCGCATCACGTTTACGCCATCGGTGGGAGGCTTTTATTGTGAAGGCGGAGATCAGCCCCGGCGCGCCTCCTTGCCGCCAGCTTCACGCCGGTCTGGCAGGAGTGACTCCTTGACTGCGGCGGCCGCAATTTCGGCAACATGGGCGACGCGGTGGGATTTATTTCAAACGGATTTTAAGAACCGTCGGGGGGAAAATGGCAGAGAGGTGAGTCCCTCGACATGCATTGTGTTGCTTGTTTGCGCTGCTGGTCCTCCGAGGCAGGCGGCCAGCCCGCCGGCGAGGTTAACAGCGTTTGGCCGCTGTGCTGGTCGGCGGTAAGCTAGCAGCTCACTTATGCGCTCTCACGTTTCAATATTCATTTCGGTATTCTTATAAAAAAAAAAGGGCAAAAAAAAAAGAAAGAAAACCCAACAACTCAGATTTTAAAGGCTTGCTCTGTGTCCGCTCACTGGACATGCTGGGTGCTGGGTCGGGACATTTTCCTCAGGATATCCTTGAAGGCGCAGGGTGAGGATGAGGAGGAGGAGGAGGAGGATGCTGTTGCACCTGTCGGTCTAAATTGCCGTCTCCTCGCCGGAATGCAGCTAACCCGCTCCACCGGCGGCATGCTGGCTGCGGAAAGCCGCCGATCAGCCCGTCGGGAGCGGGCGTTAGCGCTCGGCTGGCGTCCCCGGCTCTCCCTGACGGATGGAGGCGCCTCCCATGAGGAGAGCAGTGTGGCACCATCCCGTCATCTTTGTAACACCACCCCGTGTAGCCTGGCGGCTGCCAATGTGCACAGACCCCCTTCCTCTCCCAGGCTGTGCGCTGATGCGGGCCTCCAGAGAAAGACCACCGATCCCCCTTTGCTCATCTGTCAGCCAAAGGAATGAGCCAATTCAATATTCAGACGTTTCAGATGTTCCCACCGGGTACTCTGTAACTGATAACCAAACAGCCATTTTTCTGTCCGCGTTTTCCCCCGAGTTTGGCTTGATATGCCAATCAGTACATGGAGTTGGTACTGTATATGAAAAGGTCCTCTCTGTGCGCCCTAATCAGCCACTGGTGTGGGCGGCAGGGAAACTACAACACGTCCAACTTGCGCTGGATTAAGAGTTGCCTGGTTTATTGGATCATGTGTGTATTTAAGTAATGATGCTGGGCAATGTTCCCATATTGAATTTGGGGCATCAAAACTTGCTTATGGCCAAGGAAATAGTTAAAAGAGTCATAATTATAATTGAGTTTGGTTTTAAAATGGAGACAAGTGATCTCTAACTGCACAAAGCATTAACCGGGAAAATGTATGTATTCTTTTCTTTGTTTTGTTTTACCTTTAGAGCCAGGGTGTGGGCTGCATGTGGAATACAGACATTGGCAGTTTCTCCCAGTACCAGGCTCCCATAAGCCAGAGTTAATAATTGATGGCTGTTCAATTTTGTTGCAGGGGTTTTCAGCCTCATGTAAATCACAGCTGAAGGTCTGCCCTGTGGGCTCTGGAGACTTACACGCATTGTGGCATGTTTGTCAGGGTCAAATTGCACAAATCAAAGGTTCACTAAACCCATTAGTTGGCCTAAATGAACTATCATCTTTCACATGTGAGGGATGACTGACAACTGATAAACATTATTTGGTCTTGTGACCACATGTTGAGAAAAAAAAAGATCAAATTTTAATTAATTTGAAAGGTTCATTGTAAAGATAACTCCTGTAATAATTCTGGTCTGTGATAAAAAAAAAAAAAAAATCACAAGAATTATTACTGCTATTGAAAGATTTGGCACAATCAACAAGGACATCATCATACCAGAACCCGTGAGGGCAGTCTTTAAAGCAGTTAGTGAGTGAGCTATTGAGTTGATATTATGATTGTGGTTGGGTAGTGTGTGTGTGTGTGTGTGTGCATGCGTGTGTGTATTTTATCAAACAAAGTAAACAGTCTCATGTTATATATATATATATATATATATATATATATATATATATATATATATATATATATATATATATATATATATATATATATTTCTTTTTTTTTTTTTTTAATGCTCCCAGGGTGGTGGAGATGGAAACACTTGCTTGAAGTTGTTGTATTGACTGCTGTCATTAAAATCCTTTAAGTGATTGTGTCAGTGTCCATCAACCCCCCTTAATAGGCTGTAAACCTAGGGAAAATGCTGTACAGTGTCAGCAACTGGATCCCCATCATGATGTCACCCGTTGCTTTGTTGGGTATGGAGCTTAAAATTTCTAAATTGGCAGTCACCATATTGAATTTTTGGAACAAGAAGAAACCATATTTGAAGGAGGTTAAAACATGAACATTGTGTTGTTTGGAAGAAGGAATTAGTGATGAAGACATTAATTCATAAAGAAAACCTTTACAGAGGTAATAAACCAAGTGAGTAACAAAGTAACCATTGAAAACATGGAAGGCGCTTTCACATTTAAACTCAGTGATTTGATGAGCTGTGAGGCAGATGCAGGCACCTCTGATGTCCCTAATGTAACCACTGCTTATAAGATAAGCTATGATACGGTCAAAAGTGAGGCTGACTTTATGAACTGCTTTAGTTGTGTTTAAAGTGGTCATTTATTTTTATTTTATTATAGTGAAAGAGAGGGAGGTTCATGGGGATGGGGGAGAAAGTGAGGATGACATGTAGCAGAGCGCTGTCAATCAAACTCAAACTCAGGCTGCTTCTCTGCCTGGTGAACTTGGTTGTCCCAGTTTATGAACACCCAGTTATGTCACTTTCCAGGACCAAGAGGTTAAACCTGGTAGAAGTACAAAATTAATCAGTGTCACTTTAAAGAGAAAAGTTTAACAAATGCTTTTCAGCAGCACATGACAGAGTGGTTGGAGCTTGAGGCTCTTTGAAGTTGCTTCTTTGAGAGTATATCAACTGTCAACCAAATGTTTAGGGTGTGGCCAGCACAGTGGCATTGTGGTTAGCAGTGTTTTCTTACAGCAAGATTCAGGGTTTGATTCCTGTGCCTTTTCAGTAGAGGTTTTCCTCCAGGTACGCCAGCTTCCCTGCACAGCCCAAACGCATACAGTAAGGTTAGTTGGTGACTCTAAATTACCCGTAGACTTGAATGGGAGTGTGAAACGCTGTCTCTTGGCTCTGGGCTAGGGCAGGAAATAATTCAATATCAATATGTATCGCAATAGAAAATGTTTCAATAGCAGTGATATGATTTAAAAAAAACAAAAAACAACACACAATTCCGATATTTTGACATGCTTTATTTACACCATTTGTCACTGCCTGACATTCATTACACGGTGATGCCATCACTTCCTTGGATTCAAGCCGACCAAAAGAAGTAGAACATAATAAGATACGCCTGTGTGTCATGACGTCACCACAGGCGTGCAGCCAGTGCTCAGCAGTAGGTTAGGCTCCACTGTGGTGTTGGTTGCTAAATGTGAACCTGCCATCACAATACAAATGTGACTGAACAAGCTTGTACAAGTCATAATAAAGCAGACAAAATGGCTGATAAGCGAGGAAAAACGAAATCATTGGTCTGGAAGTGTTTCAGCTATCAAAGATTGGATAAATCTTATGTGCCAGAGCAGTGAGAACGCATTAAATCTGTCCACCATGTGAAGCAGTTCCCCTCCAATTAATAACTTGAGGGTCTGAAGATGAGGCACTATAGAAGTTGAAGGCAGCCTGTCCCAAAAACAGCATCATTCATTCATTCTGTAACTACTTGGAGCACTATTCATTATCAGAAGACAAACAACAGCAGAATATTTATTTGCTTTAACGTCCGTGTATCTAAAATTTTGTAGTTTGCAGGTGCACACATGCGTTGTGGGCATTCTTGCCAGTTTTTCTGTGACTTTTATAATGTTCATGTAGAGATTGGAATTATATTGTAACAGCATAAATTTATAAATGCATACTTTATTTGTTTAGAGGCAACAGTCTATAATTAAAATGTACATGATGGCATATAGTGGGTTGTACTTGATTTTGCAGATTTTTGAGTTGCAGTCACATAATACAAAAAGCACAAAGACAGCACAGACTGTAAAAAAAAATAAAAAATAAATAAAAACCTTGATCAAAATTACCAGCAATAATAAACAACCATTTATGTTTATGGTTATGGTTATTATGTAGGGTGCAACTAGTAAAATTTTTGAAGAGCTATTCTCTCTCTCTCTCTCTCTCTCTCTCTCTCTCTCTCTCTCTCTCTCTCTATATATATATATATATATATATATATATATATATATATATATATATATATATATATATATATAAATGTATATGTATGTATGTATATATTTAAATGTAAGGCGAGGGGTGAGTTAGATTGCAGTAGGGATGAGCTTTTTCATCTGGTTGGTGAACATCAAAAGTGGGGAGGAGACTGAACTTGCACAGAGTGCCCTGGGTGTTTTTGGGGGCTTAAGGAGGGTGAACCCTCTTAGATGGTGTCATTGCTTCTTCCTCTTTGCTCCAAGGCCTATGATGATGATGATGATGATGATGATGATGTCTCAGGCTAAGAGTGTCCTTCAGACTTTCTGCCACAAATGATTGATGCAGGAAAAGTAGGTTGGAAATTAATCGTTTTTTTGCACAACTGCCTTAAAACATATGATCCTAGGAAAAAAAAAATTAGTTGATAAACTGGGTGGACAGTACATGAGGTCAAAACCTATTTAGCCATTCAGTGCCAACAATCTCCAGAATATCCCAGCTTCACCTCTGATTGGTAGGACAGGGCCACTGATAATCACCACAGCATTCAGAGAGCTCACTGTTCAACAGATCTGTGAAGTCTCTATCATTCTCCATCTTTTACAACATTGTCACTAACAATTGGACTTTGAGGCCGACTTGTTATCGTTCCCTGTAGCTTTACTCTCTCGTTATCCTTTTCTGTGAGGATGAGAGGTTATTCAGGTCATCAGATGAAGATTTCAGGTCCAGTAGTAGTGGGGGAAGTCTGTTCTCAAGTTGCACACAGTTTTTCTGGCGGTTTGGTGCTAATTCTACCTTTTGCAGCAGTGCATGGTGTGTCCTGTTCTGGGCAGGGGGTTAACAAATGCATAAAGATGCACATTTTTCATCTTTTGGTGAAATTTGCCATTTTAAGATCAAAATAGATTACAAGAACAGAAGTTCAGAAACACTTATTTACACTGTCTGTGGAGTGCATTTGGAGGTATAAGTAGTAGGAGATGTTTATAGTTGTCTAAACTTGGCTTGGGAATTGTTGCAATTGCATACAGGCTTTCTGATCCAATGTCTGCAAATTGCCTTCTGCACCACTACCATGAGGGCTGCCTTTGACGTTTTCATGCCATTGCCAGTATAAGCCGTTTTCGTAAGGAGATGTGTAAAAGCTCTGATTGCCAGGATAACATCCGCAACTGATGCAGTTGTGAGCTGATTTGTTTCGTGAGCTCAAATAGGGCAAGTATGGAGATCATGTTCTTAATGAATTTTCACTGATTACTGGTGAATGCACATGGCAAATCAGAGTTGACTGCGTAAGTACCCTTTTCTGTTCTTGTTGACTCTGAAGCATGTACAAAGTACTGTTCCACCTCAGGGGAACATCATGTTGAAGAATTTTGAAGAATTTGAGTTTGGCATAGTTGTTGCTGAATATTTTAAAGCTGGGAGTATGGTGACGTGAATGTTTAAAATGACCAACAATGTGTCTCCCTGAAGCTGTTATATCTGAAATACTTCACTGGGAAAGTACTCACTTGCACACACCAAGTTGGACTGTATGCACCATGCAGGGTAAGCAAGGAAAGTCTGCTTCCCTCATTGCCTGTCCATGTGTTTTGTGTTGTCCCTTAAAATTGCGTGGACCTTTTCTCTTGGGATTCTCCATGATAGAAACATGCCCCTAAATGTGTCAGCCAAAGCCTCTGCTGTATTTGAGCCCACAACCTCCTGACAATGAAGCACATCGTTGTGTGGTTGGAAATTTGGGTTGATGAGGTGCTGTTAAAGTTAACAGGGACCTGGGACGTGTGCCCAAGCTACAAATATCACTTGTAAAGCTGACAGATGTGACATTGTCTTTTGAACGGCTTTCTCTGTCATCCTGGCGGGACATAGCATTGCTCAAAGAATCAATTGGACCATCGCTAAATAACAGGCAAAGTAACACTTCAAGATTTCTAGAGTCAGTATGAAAATTTGCTACAGTCAAGAAAATCTGATGAAAATGAAACTTTTTACATTTCTCTTTCCAAGTAATTTTGATAATTGTAATTGCATTAACTGCACACATCAGTACTTGCCAAGTATCCCAATATCAGTACTTATACTTGGTCTGTTTAAAAAAAAAAAAAAGTGGTATTGGTGCATCTCTAAGCTATGTGCACACTTACTCTCAGTATGATCACTAAACATCGGTAAAAGAATAGAAGCTTAAAGAATCATTTGTGTGAATGAGAAACTTCACCTATTTGTAGGTGAAGTGTAAGTATTATTTCCAACAATAACCCCGAAGTAATTGAAATGCAAAATGGCAAAATACCAGGCATACCAGCACCTGATGATTTTCAATGGTTTTAGTGTTCCTGATTCTTTTAATTATCAGTGCTGAACTTTAGCCCACACGCAGCAGAGCCGCTATGCCCTCCATGTTGCATCTACATGTCTGGCAGACAGCTTGACACTTGATCCCAACTGTGGGGTGGGGCACTGAGCTTCTGTGTTATGCCAGCAGCACATGGTTGAAATATTCATGCCACGATGGTTGAGCCACTAAGGTGGTGCCATATCTGTCACATATGCTTATGTTGTCTCAAGAATTTCCTGCTTCAGGACATACAGAGGTTAGGGATTCAGCATAAATATATGTATGTGTAGGTTTGGGTTGCTAGACACTCAGCCTTGTGGTGTGCAAGAAACTGATCTCACTGACAGAATAAGCCTACTGTGACTGTGGAGTCAGTGTTAGACTGGGTAGTTATGTAAACAACAGTGATGATGGAATGAAACGTTATTGGGAATGCAGTCTGCTCAATTATTAGCATCACTTGCAAATTTTACACAATTATAATTTCAAAACGCTGTTACGTTATCAGGTCAATTCACACTTTGACCCCAAAAAATATTCAAAAAATTCACATGCGTACCAACCAAATGGTAAATAAAGATGGGTGTAGCCTCTATAAGCTTCTGAGGAGTGGGTTGAAAGCATCTTTAGATATCCATATTCCCGAGAGCCGCCAACACCATAAATAAGGCTGGTAGACAACAAGTCTAATTTGCTGGGGTGTCTGTACTGTCAGGCTGGTGACATGATAAATAAATTGATATTTTCTACCAAATGTTACGTTGCAGTTAGTCAAATGTGAGTTGTCAAAACCTCAGTTTAATTGGCTTGGCAACATCGATGGGTAAACTAAAATGAGCATTCATTTTAGTGGGAATGGCTAGGTGTATCATCCAACAAAAAAGCCACTAGTAAGGTTTTCCTCACACCTGAGTGTCTAGATCCACTGTGGGCTTCTTTTAACACTGAGTGTAACCCGCAAGACTACCAGGAAAAAAGGATCCCCAAAAAAACTCTTACTGTGCTGCACACATTTTCTCACCAGCAGCAAATCTTGATGAAAATGCCCACAAGCCATGTCCAGCTCTTCACACTTAGGGCGGACCTATCAAAATTGGGATTTTGCCCTAGCCATCCAAATCTTTGTTAGTGCACCTGAGCACCAACTAAATTGTTACCCAGGAACAGTGAAATGCCTGGGATTGGTAATGCAGGACATATGGCCAGCTCAGCCACACTCTGGAATAAATCTCACTACAGCATCCATCTGTGCAACACAACCAACAAGATGTTTTAAAGCATTCTCTGAACAGAGATGGAGCTGTCCGTTTCAGATACCTTTAGATAAGGGCAAAACCTGTCTGGATCAGGGGTCTGCAACCTTTAGCAATAAAAGAGCCATTTGGGCCCATTCCCACTGAATTAAAACCCACTCAGAGCCACAAAACCTATTTGACCACTAAATTGAAGCGATTACATACATTTTCTTTAGACTTATGCTTTATGAGAGTGGGTTACCTTTTATGAAATAAAGTATAAACAGAAAATTACTGACTTTTTTATTTTCCATTTATCAACACCAAACATCAAATTATTTAGAATTCTGAAAGAAACAAAAGACACTGGCAATTATACTACAACTAATGCAGGTCAGTTTGATTCATTATAAAATCATAATATAATATTAATAAGGGCAAACAAAAAATGCCAGTTTAAGTTATGTGCTGTAATTCTTTCCTCAGGTGACGTGCAGAAGCCAACCGCCAACCTGAATATGAAACACAAATACAGTACATGAGTTCAGGATCCGATATAGAAATATATGTTTTCAAAATAATAGCTCATGAAATGCTTTCTCTCACCTGGTTAACTGCACTTCACTGGACAGCGTATCAATATCTGGGTGGTAAGATGTCACTTTTAGCTTCATGCAGGATTGCAGGCTCTCATCCGTGAGCTGTGAGCGATTTTTATAAAGTTAATTGTGGAAAAAATCTGCTTGCACAGGTATGTGGATCCAAAGATCGACAGGACTCCAAATGCGTACTTTTTCATGTTCACATAAGTGTCATTTATGGTGTTCCATGTGTCGAACACAAGTTTTTCCGGTTTGGGGAGGCTTTCAATGTCTCTCCATTTGTGCTTCTGAGCAAGCTATTAGCTATTAAAACAAAATTAATTTTAAAGTCATAAGAGCATCTGAATCTCCAAAGAAATAACAATACAACGGAAAAAAATACTAAATCAATAAGATAAAATAAATTAATTGGCCATTTATTGTTCATTATATAATTTATTATTTTTATTTTTCAAAATGAGCTCACCCTCCGGAGCCACAGCAGGCGGCTGAAAGAGCCGCAGGTTGCCAACCCCAGGTCTGGATGAATGAATCAAAGCCCCCCTATTTGAGCACCGGGTACAGGTACTTCCAACTACTATAATCAGAGGACTTTGCCCAGATACCCACTGTAGGCTAGAAGATGAATGGACTGCATAGAATTTATAGCCTTCAACCTGAGGATGGACCTGTGGACCATCACAGATAAGTGCATCATATTCAACGTAATGGACTTGGATAATGCCCCCCCTGAGATAACCATATCACTATCTCCAACCAGGGAAAATTTTGCAATTGGCAATTCACAAGTGACAACACAAGCATAACCTCTGTTCACAGGGAACATCCAAGCTCATCATGTTGGGCTTATCATCTCAACTCTCGGCTCAATCTGCAGAAAAGTTTTCAGGCACTAAGAGCCTCTCGAGTCAAAGACACTGAGAGAAAATGAAAATGTTCAAGTTCAAGTTGTGCATAAAAGACATTTACACCTTTTCTTAAAAATCCAGACCCTTTGGTGAAACACCTGAGGCTTGAGCCCCTGCTCTGCTTATGGACAACTCTGGCTCAACAGTTTTGTGGTGGGTGGCTCATGACAGATGCTGGAAAGGAGGACAGAAGCAGGAGAATCTGAGACAAAGATTGTGCTGAGCAAACAGCACCACAGTTCCATGTTGCTTCAATCACTTTGTGCCCCAAATTGAATGTGACACAGTGTTGGACCACTGAGCTTTCTGCTCTTAGATTGCTTGTGGCTGCAGCAGAGCCTGTTTGAACTGTAGTATGAAGGTGGGCCGACTTATCAGCATATTGACTGGCACTGACAGTGGATTGAGGGAGAGAATGGGGGTTGGGTGTGTGGTTAGAGCGGGCATTGATGGATGAAGAGATTCAAAGACAGCACTTTCTCCCTCTAATAGGATTATTGTGTAAATGTGTTTGATTTAAGGGCTGACCCTAGAGGCTGCCGAGGAAGGGGTGGGGCTGGAGGGGGGGTCAAGAAGAAAAGGAAGAAAAGCATTGCTAGCGTATAAAGTGGAGAACAATATGGATGAATGCTGTATGACTGGGCGTGTCTTTTTTAGTCTGTTCTTCAGTCTCAGTTCTACTGTGAAGTCCCTGCCAAAGAGTCAGAGCCTTTCAACATTCAAAGAAACTTTAATTCTCATTTTCACACTTTTACAACACATTTAAAAAATGTCTCTTTTTCATTGAAAAGAAAACTGCGGCAAAACCATGCAACCTTTCTGCACTTCAGACTGAAAGTTCACTAGGTCCAGCCATCCTGTGTGGTGATGATAGCTGAGGATGTGTCTCATATATCCTGTATGGGTCTTTTTGGTAGACCATGACATGTTTTCTGCACAGTAAATCAACTGTTTATGAATTCAGTAGATGATCATCCTCTGACATGTCCTTTCATATATTTGTGCCATTCTCCTTAGAGGCATATACACTAAGTGAGGTGCACTGTGCTCATTGCTGGGGGCTCAATACACACATCAGCTTGTTATCAAGCTCTGTAGTGGTTTAACAATGACCCACTCATTTTAATCTGATATGCTGCAGCAGGGAAACATTTAAAACGTGCAGGGCAGCTGTCCTCCAGGATCAGGGTTGGGCACCCCTGAGCTAAATCATTAGAAATTTAAACTAGAGTAAGTGTTTCCTGTGATGTAATACAACATTACACTGCAGAGGAGAGGCATACATGGGTGGGTGTTCTTCACACAGGACAGGCTCATGCTGACAAAAGTGAAGACCAACGGAACTCTATCTTTGGTACTGATGGGTTTCCAAACTGTGTGGCGTCACAAGTTGGAGGAGTAGAATGAAGAATGTATGGTACCCACAGTAACACATGCTGTTGGCAGTGTTTTTCTGTGGTGGTGTAAGTGTTGCAAGTGTCGAGGAGTTGCATTTCACAAATAGTATCACATTCCTAGATGTTTCCGAAGATACTGCCATAAGTCTGTTATAAGGGACAGCTGTAAGACCTTGAGTTTCTCCAATCAATCCAATTATGTTTGTTTAAAAGAGCCCCAGTTCCCCACTTATTTTCAGAGTTTAGCTGAGAGCATATTGCTCTACAAAAGAGAATGAAATTATCAAATTCAAAACTGCTTAAAATGGGCAAAAGTTAAATTAAGGTAGAGCTGAGCTCTGTCTCCATCAATATTTTATGATCTTATCCAAATCTTAATACGTTATTGCCATTAATTGCCATGATGCTCCTCCTCTCTCACATGCAGGCAAGTGTGTGAGTGAGTTACTTTGGTTACGGCAACTCCATCTGTCTGTATCCTCTGAAACTAATGATTTAATGATGGCGATGCCCATGACATTAAAAATTATCCTAATTGGCTGTATGGATATCATGCTGTCGCAAAAGAAATGTATTCAAATGTGATCCTGGTGTGACCAATTAATATGGTAAGCAACTTTTAAAGACTCGTCAAATGATTCTTAATCATACATGATGACATAAATACACTAAATGCTTTAAATGACTGGTTTCAGTGTTAACTACATCTCTTCCTAACCACGCTAATATAATGGGTTGTAAGAATGTTTTAACACGATCAGAATTAACCCTGGCCAGGGCAGAACGCAGCATGTGTATTTGAGACCTTATCATGTTGGCCATGGTTAAGTACAACATGTAATCTGAAGTTCTATAGATTCAGAATACATAAAACATCAAATATAGCTAATGGTGTTATGATCAACTGCCTGAATAATGGGCTTTCTTCTGCTCCAAACTGCATTCGTGTGTGTGCGTGCGAGACATGATTAAGTAATGAAGTCTTTCCAGAGTCTGGTCTGAAGGAAGCTGGAGCCTCAGATCTTCAAATCATTTATTTGGGTAGGGTGACTGGGACCATTGGGTTTACAAGCCAGAGACAATTTTAATTAGGCGTGCTGCTGAAAAACTAATCAGCTTAATGTGTGGACTGCACAGACACACGCTCACAAATGGAGTTGACGCTTACAGCTTGTTCAAACAAAACATCCCCATCAGACATTGCTGTTTTTGGTGGTGGTGGGACTGTGGGAAGCAAAGATTGGTGGGGCTGAATGCAGCAGAGCGAGACAGGAGTTTGCACTTGAACACCTAAGTTATGCTCAACTAGCACACCCCATCAGCTTTTATTTCACCCTCAACCTCCGAGCATAATTTCCTCAGATTAATTGCCGAACATGGCAGCAGTGGATTCCAGTGCATATAGCTCAAATGCAGTGTTGTATTTGCATAAAAACCAACATATTAACTATTACTATCTCACGATCCAGTTAGATTCCGATTTTTGGGGCTGCGATTCGATTCAAAACAATTTGATTCATTATGATTTCTGTTTGAATCTTGAGGTGTGCAACAGGTCCTCATGATCTACTTTGCAAGACAGAATGACAAATTAAAGTGTCTTTTTCACATTTATTAAGTTTTAAAAATTGATATGTGATATTGCTTAAGTTACAAAAAAATAAATAAATAAATAGTGCAGTTAAACATGGGTTACTCATTGTGAAAAAAAACAAAACCTTGCATGACGCTCATGTCAAGCTCAGTCTTTCCCGGGCATTCAGTAAATAAGGCCCTATAAAATCTGTGATCACGAAGAAACTGAATTCGTTATGAACACGGAATAACATGGAACTG
Source organism: Echeneis naucrates (assembly GCF_900963305.1). Lineage (NCBI taxonomy): Eukaryota > Metazoa > Chordata > Actinopteri > Carangiformes > Echeneidae > Echeneis > Echeneis naucrates. Next base: position 15,103,244 of record NC_042514.1, read on the forward strand.
GCCGATATTAACATAAATGAATGAATGAATGAATGTGGTGACTTGAGCATAGTGGGCATGGTTCAATTCCCAGGTGCACATGTCTATATGTCAAGGTATATAGGTATAATTGATGAAAATGTATGTGGTGACCTGAGCAGCATGGTGGCGTAGTGGTTAGTAAAGTCGCCCCAGCACGGTTCGATTCCCGGTGTGGGTACCTGAACATGTCTAAGTTAATTGGTTAATTGGTGACGAGTAATGGACTGGGCTACAGCAAGGAACGGCGACCTCCCCAGCTCCTAGACCGGACCAGAATGGATCAGACCAGACTAGACCAGATTAGCTCGGTGACGGCACCCCTCCAGAGACTGGACCAGACAAGAATAGACCAGACCAGAGATAGGACCTCCACAGAGACAAGACCAGAGACTGGACCCCTCCAGAGACTAGAGCCTAGACCAGACCTGACTACACCATACCAGAGACTGGACTCCTGCAGAGAGTAGAGACTAGACCGGACCAGACCGGACTAGACGAGACGCCGGACCCCCAGAGATTGCCAGAGATTACTAAAAAGATTGTCTCAGGGTTAAATTTGCATAAAATGCTAAAAACTGAATTCTCAACAATTAAAAACTGTAAAAAAAAAAAAATATGCGAGAAATTTTAATAGAATTTGGGAAACAATAAAACAAATTTAATAGGGCTCTAGGTAAAAACCAAAATGAGTCCAAATCTTTGCTTTCAACGAGGACGGGGCTGGTTCAGTCTCTCTTTCCTCCATTATTGTAGTTTCCTTCTTGTTGTGGTGCTTACTGCACGTGTGTATGTTCCAGAACCGGCTCTGTGGTGACGTCAGAATGTCCCGCATACAAAATGGAGGCAGACAGCCTGCGGATTTTTTTAAATTTAATTTTATTTTTTTATTTATTATTGAATATTATTGAAATCGATTCTGAATCATAGTAAATGAGAATCGCTACTCTTATATGAATCGATTTTCTTTCTTTTTTTTTTTTTTGGGGCAAACCCCTAATATGGACCTATATATCTGGATGTGAGCAACTTTGACCGCACTCTTTTGGGAGAATTGTTGTCTGGTATCATGGAAATCTCCTTCCTAATATAGTTGTCATTGAAAATATTGTCATATTTATACAAAATTTAACTTACAATATTTCTAACTGCCGTGGTCAAGGTTTGAGTTTGATATGAGTGTGACCAAGAATTAGTAAATTTGAAGAGTGACAATAGGATCTGTGAAGTGTGGATTAGAACCGAGCTATTTTCTTAACTTCACCTGGTTCATAGTGCATGTTGAGATGTGCCCCACGTGCAGGGGTACATGCGTCCGTGTGTGCATGGAGTAGCAGTGCAACCAGAAGTGACAAGTGAGCAAAACCCCATAATATGCTTCTGCAGTACTTGGTAACATTTCCAATCTCGGCCCGATTCTACCCTGGTCTCACTCCAAACCTTCAAGAACAGTAAGCAGTACCATTCTTGATGGTTTGCTAGTTGATTTCTCTCAGACTGATACATTATAAGATAGAAGAGCTGTTTCTCCATCCAGATGCTATGATTATGATTGATTTAACTGGCTTAGAGCACAGCTTCAGCTGCAAGTCTTTGTTCCCATAATGAAAGTTACGGTGCAGCTATTAGACCAATTTTATGCATCCATCCAAGCATGACAAATGCCTGTGTGTACTTGACTGATGGTGTCAGATAAAACCATCTGTGGCAGGTTTTCAGTTTTCAGACGCATCACACATGTGTAGCACTCAAGGGTCACAGCATTGTAGAGACCATGGTTGCTAGGAAACCGTCTCCCCACGCTTTTGTGCTCAAAAGCTTCCAGTATAAACTACTGCATCACACCTACAGACACATACACACACACTGTGCCAATGAACAACAGAGTTAGATGGCTGAAGGATGGCTGTGATGAAGCTGTTGCCCTGTTGCAGAGGTTTCTGTGGAGCAGTGATTGGTTAGACTACTGTATCAGGGTAATATTGATTGAAGACTATGCTGATTGGTTATCACTTGAATTATTTTTTGGGGCAATTTGTTAAAAAATATCCTTAGTTAATAAATAGTAATCATAACGATTACTATAGCGATATGTAATAATATAATATATAAAAAAATATATAATATAATCTATATAATAATATAGTGTCATCAACAAAGCTGGTAATTGGTCCACAGTCAGTTAAATTTCTTTAGTTTCATAATAAAAATATTCACTTGCATTGGCGTTGCAACCCTACAGAGTTTGTGTGGAAAATAGTGTTGGCCATTAATGTGTTTGTAGTGTGTAGACCAGCTCATCCAATGCAGGAAGGTAGATAGGGGGATGGGTCCGCTTCAGCAGAAGCTCTGTGCTGTCGTTGAAAGGCGGTGTGTCTCCACTATTGGAACTCACTGCTGTTCCTGCAGCTATTTTTAGTTTGAGAGTGGTGAGAGGTCCAGATCATCCTACCAGATCATGGAAGCTTTTGACTTTCTAACCATCTCTGAGCCAGGTTCTCAACATTCATAATTTGTGTTCATTGACTCATCAAATTTGGCATGAACATGCACGCTGATAAGCCGACACAGATGAGTGTGGCCCTAGCCCGAGGGTCAATCAATGCATCCCTGTTATTGATTTATCCTGCTTTGCTGTGAGTGAATGTGGACAAATTTCAGTTGAATGCAGCAGAGGCACGGCAGTGGGCTGTCTGCTGTGTCTGTGGGTTACACTTATTTCTGTATGTGTTGGGGACAAATATTTGGTTGGCCACATAATTATATTGTTATAATTGTATTATGTTATTGTGATCTGAGGTAATTACAGTCTCACAGTGACAGGAAACACCAGAGACATTCACATTCTTCACAGTGTCCCACCTCCAGGGACATGAACCACTTTGCTCGTTTTAATTCATTGGATCTTCACAGCTGGCAGCCATGGGGAATTCTCGCCAGAGTAATATGATGAGGATTAGGACAGGAAAGAGTTCAGTTGACGTCTGAGCAGACAGACAGACAGACAGACAGACACGCAAACAGGCAGCCATGTGGTAGTGTACAACACAAGAACAGACACAAGATGTCTCCAAGCTGCCACTCAGCCTCCACCCTGGTTGCAGTTTGGGGGACAGCTGCTGGCCTCACTGTCACACACAGCTGCAAGAGCTGAGCACTAGGCCTGCATGTTGTTTTAAACTTGTCACAGTACAGGACTTTTTCTTTTGATGGCAGCTTCTGAAAACTGGGACATTTTCGATGGCACCAACTGAAGATGCCATGCAGCTAATGAGGCAAAACTAAGAGAGTTAAAATAATTTTACATGATGAGAACATAATTAAAAGGTACCATATTTCACTCCTTTTCAGTTGAAGTTGAAGTGTTGATATCCACTCGTTTTCAGTGTGATCAATTAAAAATAAACAGAAAAGCAGTAGCAGGACTACCTCAGGATCCTGCCAGATTGAATGGTGGGCCCACATGGGCAAGCCTTGGGGCCTTACTGCGGGCGGTGACTGCTTTGTGAATCATTATCTGAATAAAGACTGTGTGCAGTTCTCCCTTAACTGAGTGATTCATGTCCGCATTAACTTTTTTGAAATATGTTGAATTCACTGCTTAGATTTGGAGCCAGTATATGTGTTACTCAAGTTTAAAGATTTGGATTATTGGGAGATTAGGCTGTGACGGTGACCAGTCAGGCTAACCATGCTTCCTATATTATTGATGTAGGTCATTTTAAACCTCATTAGACCTGAGCTTTTATTTAGTATGCATGTTGGTGGGACTTGTTGGGCATTTTCATTGTTCATTTGGTGTCCACAAATAAGGCTCACAGGTCTAAGTTTAAGAAAATGAAGTGTGATGGTGAAGAGAAGCCAATATGTAATGTCCTCTTGTGAAGTTGCAGAATCTTAGATTAAGATAGTACTCACTTACATAAAACAGCAGCCTTGTTTACCACTATTAAGATAAGTGATTGAGGCTGCTTTTTTGGGTAGAAAGTGAAAGAGCAGGCCATGCATTTAACATGAAGCAGCTTGAAACTGGACAGAACAGCCATGAATGTTTCATTTGACCCACTGAGTTTATTACTGCGTGCGTGTGTCTATTTTACTGTATGAGTGGCAGTGAGTAGGCAGTGGGGTGTGGTAGCAGCAGTAGCTTCACCAATAGGATAAGTACTGCAATACTGCATGGCTTATAACTTACAGTGTAGCATTTTTTTTTTATTTTCTTGTCCCTTGGCACTGTCTAATAGCAGAAATCAAATTGTAGCCTATGTATGTGTGCGAGAGACAGAGAGAGAACATTCACTTAGATGCTGTGTGCTGTCAGCTTGTCTGCAGAAGTGCCTCGATCTTTCCCATTTTAAACTCTGACAAGTCACATAGACTTAGTAACATTAATTCCAGCAATGCTCTACACTGGCTTTTATCCTCTTTTTAATTCAGACTGGAAACAGCCTACATCCAGCTGTATTACTGAGGTTGAAGGTTAAGGTAGCACAAAATAATTAGATATAACCCAAGGAGTCCAATTTGAGTGATAGAACCACAACGTTTATCACCAGCTCATCAAAACATAGCCATTCATTTGGCAAATTTATTCCAAGAGGAGGGAGCTGGGACATCAAAACATCTTTCTCTGAAACGAATAGCTGCTGTGTAAATGTTTGTCTGAACACGGCCTTACAATCGTACAAGGTAACTTCTGCTGTCAAACATGGTGCCTTTGTTTTCACATTGTAGCAGCATGTCAACACTATATAGCATCAATTCCAGTGTGGTAATTTGAAGCACTAAATTAGCGCACTGATACAGTCACAACTCATAAATTTACGTGTCGTAAACTTACTTTTCTCAGGTAAGCCTGTGGGTACTTCTGCATGACAGTTATTTGGTGAATTTGTTTGATGGCCGACCACAAATAAATCACTAATTTGATTCTCATTCAATTGTTTATTTTTCTTTCACATCTTATTATTCCTTCAAAGTGGAAACTGCTAATTAAAACCTCAACTGTTTCTGGCATTTTGTGGCAATTTATGAACTGACAATTTATTATAAGTTACTGCACAGTAAAATAAAATTAATGAAGGAATGATAAAAGAAAATTCCAGTGCTGTCTTCATAGGAATAATAAAAAATCCAGTGAACAGATTGGCCTGTCCGTAGATTTTGTAACTACTACTTACTTTAATTCAGTGTAAGCCAGTACTTCATGCAGTATTATAAAATTACAGTTTCTGTGCTACATTAAGCATTTACATCCCAGACTTTACTATTCCAGAAGTGACAGCAGAATGGGCCTCAGCATATTTTCTTTCTTTCAGTATTTTGATTAAAAAGACGTGCAGCTTCGCAAAGATTTTCTAATGGTTATGGAAGATGCAGTTTTTTCTGGCATCATGTTGATAACATGTTGGTGAAGTTCTTAAGTAAGGACAACAACCAGTCTGCAGCAATGATCGTGGTTATCTCCACAGTTGATGATGCAATTATGTTGAGAGGCTTAGGTGGTATTTTACACGCTCATGTTCCAGTTCCATAATAATCACTCTGTTCTGGCATATTTCATTTATTAGTCTATTAGAAAAGTATAACCACATTTTCTGTTTAATGTAAAATTATTTGACTGAAACAAAATTTTTATCGTATTGAGCCAAATAATATTGTTAAACAGAGATGTATAGTGTGTCTGCAGCTGGCCAGAATGACTGCTGGTGACAACAATGTGACAGGGACGTCTGCTTGGTATGTAGAGGAACAGATGGACGGGGGTCCAATCTTTTTTCTGCTTTCCTTTTTTCCCCCAGACGGTAGCCCATGTACTCTTAAACATGACATCGGAAGAGATCTGTCCTCTCCTCCCCTCCCTTTATGTTTGGCTCCCCCAGCAGCAGGCCTGATAACCCTCACAGACATACCAAAAAAGCCAATTCAGCGCAGAAAAAGTGAAACAAAGGTCCAAGTGAAAGGAGGAGCCTAATTCCTGCTGGTGTTCAGCTAAAAGTGGGCAATCTATATGAGGTCTGGACCTTTATGACTTAATCCTTGTTAAGTTCCATCTGCTGAAGTACTAAATTAAATGGAATCAAATGGGCTGTTTTCATTAATTTCATTTTCTGTTTTTTAATTTACCAAATTAATTCATGACAAAATAACCAAAGCCAGTATGACAAGCCATGGCTACGTCCACAAAATGAATTATACAATATAATATTCAATGTCAGAAACTAGGATTTTGCAATCTAGTGGATTTCCATACCCTACTTAAACGAAACGCACCAGGATCACTGAATTTGAGATGTCTGCTTAGTGGTTTGATTAATCTAGCCATGGTGGGGGAGAAAATGCTACAGTTAGCAGTTTGCTTCTTTAAATAATTTATTGGTTTCTATGATAAATATTTTCATGATTTTATAACCATGTGTGTTCTTTAAATTTATTTATTGAATAGGCCTCAGCCTTTTCTCCCACACCACCTTCACTCTTCATCTGTCCCTTTCTGCTTGCCCAGGGCCCTCATCCTATTCAAACCTTATAAATACCTTTTATAAAAGTGTTCTCAGGCTGCTCACTAGTCTCCCAGCAACAGTGTTGCAGTGATGTCAGTGAGGGGGGGGGCTCTGGCAGAAGAACTACAGTTGTTTGCAGAAACAGTTGTTCTTGGCTAGACTGCAGCAGCCAGACCTGCCTTCATTCATTCATTCATTCATTCATCTTCTACCGCTTATCCGGTTTTGGGTCGTGCAGGGTGCTGGACCTAATCCTAGCTAACATTAGGCGAGGACAGGGTACACCGTGGAAAGCTCTCCAGTCCATCACAGGGCTAACACAAAGAAACAGACAGAGACCAACAACCATTCACACTCACAGTCAGACCTACAGACAACTTAGAGTCACCAGTTAACCCAAACATGATGTCTTTGGACGGTGGGAGGAAACCCACGCAGGTACGAGGAAAACATGCAATCTCCACACAGAAAGGCCCCAGGCCGGGAACTGAAGCTGCAACCTTCCTGTTGTGGGGCAACGGTACCAACCACCATGCCGCGGTGCTGCCCATCTGACCTGCCTGATAAACAAAAATGCCTGTTCAGCGATAGAGCTTAAAGAAAAAGTTATACCATCGGTCAGCTGACTCTTCAACCTGACTGAGTGTGAATTGACCCATCTTGGCATCAAGTGTACTTCACATCATATTGTCCTGTCTATCTTGTTAGACTCCTAGAGTATGCCTTCCTTGAGTGTCTTGAAGCTTGATGAGAAGTGCTGTTCAACTTGTCTCTTGTCTTCTCATGGGCTCAATAGGGTTGAGAACAAGGGACATACCTAGCAACTGCAATGCTTTCACCTTGTTCGTCTTTTAAAGTAGAGCAGTGGCTTTGAAAGAATGTTTAGGGTGATGTTGAAAAAGTGGCCAACGACCCAGCATGAGAGAAGAAAAGCGTCTTTCAACCTTTTGGAGCAAATCTGTAAATTCATGAAGCTATGAATGAAGTGCAGATCCAAAAGGATGGATTTTGGCCTCATTAGACCCGAGTCTGGATTTCCATCTCTGTTGAGATGGGCCTTGGCACAGGCCTTGTGCTTTTGTCACCCCATCCGTCTCTTAATGCCCTTGTTGGCTAGACTGACAATGCAATTGTAAAGAAAACAACAATACAAATGTAATAGATTTTATGTTAATGTAGCATTTTGAGAATACCCCCCCCCCTCACTTTTTCTAAAATAAATAAAATAAAGTGTTTCAACACGCCGAAGAGAGAAGTCATGCTGCTTGTAATGTAATGACTTAATCCATCAAAATGCTTTGAAGGAGTGAGTACCATGTGAGGATTACCTGCACAGAAATGATTTTAATCACAATGCATTGATTTAAGTTGGTATAAAATAGGAAGGTTCAATGGGGTTATCACAAGACCATTGCATACCAATAAAGTTTCAGTCCACATAAGCAGCTTTCAGAGTGTGTGGTAACTGTGGTACAAAGCATGTCCCTGCAATGCACAGGGACGGTCATCTAAACTGGGTCATTTGGAACAGCAACACCAACCAATTATGGGCAATTAAGCCGACTATTTCTGCCGTGGATCTTTCTATTTAACTAGCTTGTTCTGCTCCATTTGATGAGCATCCATTCTGACAGCTGATGTACTATTTCTTTCTCTCTTCTTTCTCTCTTTCACAACCAATCACAGAGTTGCCAGTAAGAATTGTGGGTGCCCAGTGCTAAACAAGGCAGAGATGATTCACACTGGCAGAGAACCCTGCTCAGTGATGATAAAGTCTGCAAGCACAAGGACATTGACAAGGAAGCTAAGATGGTGGTTGATTCAGGCACAGGTGTTTGAAGAATACATTTTTAAAAAGTAATTAGGAAGGCTTATAGATTGGGCCTACTTTGTCCACAAAAAAAATGTCAAACGCCTCTCCCCATCCCCACACCACTAGTCCTATTGTCTTCAAATTCAACTCGTGTAAGTATAAGTTATAGGTTGTAGAAATAACCAACGTCATTTCTATTTTTTCACTTGTAGCAACCTACACCCATGATTTAGCAGAAAACTCTTGGCCCCATACGTACAGTGGCTCATAGGGCTCCTTCACCTTTTCATACATCCATCTATCTGTATTGGTCAAAGTTATCATCAATTAAGTTTTTGAAATGTGTTAAGGGAGGTTACACAAATGAAATTTTCTGTATTTTTTTATGCAATTTAATTCAATGTTCTGTTGTCACCAAGTGGAGCTATCACTTTGAGATTTTACATTTTTTTTTGCCACTTTTTACGGTTTTAAAGGTCCTATATTTTATATTTGGTAGTGTTTTATGTTAGTTTTCTATAAGATTATGTCTGAAAAGATATACTTTTGGTTTTAAGAACCACAGCTTGAATAAAAACAGGTTGGTGGGCAAATATTAAGCGAATGAAAAGAAGTTCTCTTTGGATAACTAGTAGATTTAGGAGAGTTAGCACTCTGAGAAACCAAATTCTGCAAGGTTGTAACAATCAGACCAGGCGGGCCATTGTGGAGGCATGGCTGTGAGAAGTGAAAGCTTTATTGTGACGGCAGAGTTATGTTATGTTTTTTTTTTTTTTTTTTTTTGTATATATATATATATATATATATATATGTATGTGTGTGTGTATCATCCACCTCTGTTGCTGCATCCCTCTTTGTGAAACTCTGTTGAACTGATGTATAACTATCAACCAACCCACTCACTGCCTCCTCATCAGTTATTGATTGACCTCTAATCCATCCACAGCACATAACAGCAAGCAGCCAGCAGAGCCACAGCTGTGTGCGCTCAAAATGCTATTAGAAACATCATTTGTTAACTGTGCATTCGTGTTTGTGTGCGTTTGTGTTTTAGTGCATGTCTATTTTCTCTGTAGATGTGAGTCATAGTAATACCTCCTCCTCTGCCTCCTCCCTACAGAATATAAACTGCTGCATTAGAGCTAAAGGTAGAAGAGAGTGCATGTGTGTCAGCATATGTATGATACACTGTCATACTGAGCTATGTTAGTGGGCTTTCATTGTATTATTATGCTAAAGCTCTATGCAATCCCTCTGCAATTACATAATACTGTCCTCAATTAACAACCTGCTGTGCACTTACAATTATGTTCAAAATAATAGCAGGCCAACATCACGAACAAGCTCAATCACTTTTTTTTGCTAGAAATTATATTTCTACATAGCAAACTATTTATTAAAACATATTGTAGAGTAATAGAAAACCAACAGACCCAACAGTGAGGACATGTTTGCTGCTGAGTCGGTTTAATTGAACCATTAATTGAAATGGGCATGTTCAAATTAATAGCAAGGTGGAGCTACATTAGTAAAGTCATATAAGGACGAAGGCTGCAAATGTCTTATTTGCTGGCTCTAGTGTATTTCTGTCTATAAATCTGAGTGAAATAGGTAATTCCAGGCATTGTTCAAAAGAACAGTGTGTTTAATTAAAAAGCTGATAGGAGAGGGGAAAACATAAAGTGCAGAAAATGATAAGCTGCTCAGCTAAAATGATCTCATATGCTCAAAAATGGCAACCAAATCCGGAAAGGCGCAGAAGAAAACTGGAAGCTACCATTTGAATGGATCTAAGAATAGCAAAAGTGGTAAAGACTCAGCCAATGATCAGCCCCAGGGAGAAGGTCTGAAGTTACCTGTGAGCACTGTAACAAGTAGAAACCAAGCTATTGGCAAGAATCCCTTGCAAAGTCCCATTGTTGCAAAACAACATATGTTGAAGAGGTTGCAATTTTCCAAAGAACATACTGACTGGCCTGCAGAGAAAGGCGCAACATTTTGTAGGGTGATGAAAGTGATTGTTCTTTTTGCGATGATAGACAGTTTGTCAGATGACCCCCAAACACTGAATTGAAGCAAAACATGACAGAACTGTTTTCCCAAGTTAACACTACACAAATGTACAACACTTGTCAGAAGACTGTTAAGTCCCAGCTAAGTGAAGTTATGCACTGCACAAGCCCTAACAAGTTCTACACGTTAAGACTATGTGCATAAATATTTGTTCAGTATCACAAGTCTCACATGAATCTCAAACGTTCATCTTGCATGTTTTCCCAAATTCATGTAGGCTTATAATGCATAAATTGCACGCAACTTGTATTGTATAAAGTGCTCTTAGTTGAGGGCGATACAGAGAAAATAACGACAGGGGATAAATGTTTTAACTCTAAAGGTCAAAAAATATATATCAGGTATGCAAACTATGCAGAAAGTGAATCACATGAGACTGCGATCCTGGTAAAATAGAAGCACAGTGGGAGCCTAACTGAAGTCTGGGCTCACTGGATAGATCCATGTGGTAGGATTAAAAGGATAATGAAATTATGTTATGTATATGGGTTCTGCTTTAATGGCATTGTTGCCTTATTTGTATTTTGACAGATGGAAGCATTTAAGAGCTGGTTTGGTATTTTTATCTATTTCCACAATTTTTTTTAAGTCTCTTAAATAATGGTTCTTCTCTGGTTAGTGATCACTTTTAGGAGCTGTCAAAGGTGGACCTCCAACAGTAAGATGTCATTTTCACTTTATATCACATTCAATTTGCTGAAAATCTGTTTCTGAACTCTTCCCTTGCAGGTTGGAGTGGGTGGAGATCATTGAGCCCCGCACACGGGAGCGTATGTATGCGAACCTTCTGACGGGGGAGTGTGTGTGGGATGCTCCGCAGGGTGTTAGAATTAAGCGGACTGGTGAGAACCAGTGGTGGGAGCTATTTGACCCCAACACCTCACGCTTCTACTACTACAATGCTTCCACCCAGCGCACAGTGTGGCACCGGCCCCAGGCCTGCGACATCATCCCCCTGGCCAAGCTGCAAACTCTAAAGCAGCACACTGATACTACCACCTCCCGTACTGCAGGAGGAGGAGGGAGAGCATCAGCTGACAACAGCCCGGGACGGAACAGCGGGGTCAGTCGAGAGGGAAGTACTTCCTCCTCCCTCGACCAGGAGCTGTCAGATAAACAGGGCAACAGAGAGGAGACAGACAGGTAAGGCTGTTGGTTGGAACAGCTAATATTAACACTGACTTGGTCCCTACCACAGCAGCACAGGCTCCAGTCTGTTCTGCAACTCTTCGCTGCATGTCACCCCCCCACCCCACCCCCCCATTCTCTACCCATCTGTTCTGTCTCTCTCGTCTAATATGCCTACAGTAAAAATAAACAAAAAAATTTTGCTGACGTGATGCTAATCCCACCAAGATCATGTTCTGTTCCTTAGTCCTGAACTGTGCACTGAGCTGTTTAAAGTCAGGGTAAGAGTTTTAAATTTGTAACTAGTCCCTTATATATCATTATTATATTATTTCCTGATATGTGTTTAGGTCTATGTAGCATCTATTAGAATTATAATTAAAGACTACACGTCCAAAGGTTCTGCGTTAAACTAATGAGTAAATAGATGAAAAGGATGAAGAGAAACCACTCCATTTGTTTCACATCTCTCTCTCTTATCATCTCATCTCCCATCATTTCTTTCACTGTCCATTAATTCCCTTCAGTGTCACCTTCAGAACCTGTCGCCTCTCTATAGACTCATGTTTGTCTCCCTTTCTCACCCCCCAGCATCCTCTCTGCCCCCTCCTCCCATCTGTCTAACCAGTCTTGGTTTGCTGTAATCTGCTGCAGTCTGCAGTGATTGGTGGTAATGCCTTGCTAGGGTCACAGCGTCCTGTAAATGCCTTCCCTGCTTTAGCAAGAAGACACTCACATGAGCACTAGTGCAGATGTGCACATGCACACATGCTTGCACACCCACACACACAGAGACAGGTATGTACACACCGAATATACAGTGTAAGAGCACCCTAGCTTTTCTCACTCTTACTACCTATTGTGTAAAATTCTGCTTTTCAGCAGAGTTTTAACTTTTTTCAATGTTCTGGTGCAGTGTGGATAGCTGAGGCTGCTCTAGTGTCCATGTCATTGAGACACAGTATTAGAAATATTTGTACACACAGTAGGGAAGCCGTAGGCACACTTGCACTTTCTGGAAAGCTAAAGGCAGAACCGTACACCTAATGATAGGGATGTCAGTTGTTTCATGGGTCTGTTTCTCTGTCCAGCAAGGTGGTCCAGAACAACCTATTTGAACCTTTCTGGCCACTCCACCCACTAATAACCTATTGTTATTATTCAACAGATTTATCTCAGCAGGTCAGAGTAATGTACTGCGTCCTCCTGTCCAAGGAGTTTGAACTCTCAAGTAGAACTTTCAGAGTTTTAACTCCAAAAGAAATGAGTCTGAACTTGATGTATTTCATACTGAGAAAGGCCCTTTGTTCTAAGACATCATGACAGCAGAGGTAACCAACTTTATCTCTGGTCATGAGATTGCCAGAGAACTGAGGCATTTCACTTGTCTGGCATTAAAACACTGTCAGTTGGGGCCATTTTAGTTTTTTGTGTGCACACTGACTGACATGGTGTTTCAGTTAGTGTAAGACACAGACAAAGACCCTCATGTGGAGAAAGTGGCTCATCACCTGAACTTGTTGCTCCGCCACACTGGGACAGGTGGACGCCCTCCTCATATGCTATGTGTGAAAACCTTGGAAAGTTACAGTACTTGCTTTCACTTAAAAGTCTTGCTTTCACTTAAAAGGCTTTCACTGTTTGTGAAAGACTTTTAAGGGTTGGTGAAAGAACAGGTCATCAAGGTCACAGTCAGACCAGCTGCAGTTTTAAAAATTGGGAAACCCAGGTTCCCGGTAAATATTAATACAAGACAACATAATTTAGGAATCAAAACATTGAGATTATTGGCGTGAGCAATCTCTGGAGTTATTATTATGCATAACTTACATGTTGCATTTGTTTCACGCTTCATGGATATAATTAGATATTGCAAATAAAACGTTATCAAACAACCATTTAATTATATCACTTCTTGTTCACGTCTTGGAACACTTGGAACACACATACATGTGATGGTGCTTTGCCACAGAGTTTTTTTTTTACATTGGTCATTATGGAGCAAACAGTGCAGTAGGACGTGGGTTTCATTCTCTACTTCACCAAACTCACAGTATGTACGTAGTCTTTGATCTATTTCTGTTTCACAGTACCGTCCCGTTTCAATATGTAGTGGTTATAGCCCACAGCCAAACAGAGCACATGAAGATAGCTGGCTCTTAGCTGGAGCATACACAGAATATTTTTCACATTAATATGCAGATTTAAATTGACAATACATATGCAATTTTGCTTTGTAAGTGACCCTTTAGTTTTAAAATTTATCATAGCAACTTCCTTGAACATCTGCACATACACCTTCTGCCTGGTGATGTAAAGATGCTCAAGCCCAAACTCCAGGAGAAAATCAAGCATTTCTGATGCCTGTTGACCTTGTATTGAAACATCCCACATGAAGAACCTCCTTTCCAATCTATCATCTGGCAGTTTAAGCGTTTTATTCTACAGGTTAGTCATATTTTCTACCTGACTTCACATGGTATTCATCCCATGTCACCATTGACAGCAGTTACAAGAGCAGATTTATACTTTCATTAAAGTGTCTAAACCCCCAGACTCCAGTCTCCAGAAGAATAGTCCAGGATAGGACAGACACATGACTGCTATAGCTGGGTGTATGTGGCATAACCTATATTTCTTCGGGGGTTAGTTTTCCCACTTAGATACCGTGTAGGGCTCTACTCACTGAGTCTGCCAACACTGATATCCTATTTAAGAATAATATGCGTTCATCAAAAAAAAAAAAAAGAGAGAGACTGATAAGTGTCCTTGTCTGGGAATTCAGATTTGTTGATGCCAAAGCAGAACTGAAAATCACTTCTTCTCCTATTTTAATCTAAACTTGACAACCACTTCTCTTTGGGATTAATAGAAAGACACCATCCCTTTTACCCTTCATCAGCACGCATTTGGTGGGCCATTTTCATTTTCTGCCATCAATATTATATCAGCTGCATAAAGCAGATCAGTTTTTATGTCTCCACATTATCCCCACTCCCAGGAATTTAAGTTCTTTTGTCTAAATCATTTAGAAAAACAGTAAAGAGGGTTGGGGATAGGGAATCGCATTGCTTCACTCCTGAGGGTGTGGAGAATCACTGTTTTTGATATGCATTTCACTTGCCTTTTAAAGGAACTGAATGGCAGAGAAAAACATTTACCATTAATTCCTGTTGTAAGTAGGTTAAATAAAAGATCTCTATAAGCAGAATCAAAGGAATTTGATAATCAATATCAATAATCTATTTTCTTAGCTTCTATTTCTAACCACAGTACACTCTGTTTGTTTACTGTGTGTATATACAGGCTCTTGCTTTGTAAAAGCCATTTTGCTTATCTTCTGACAGGTGGTTGTGCTCTACGAATGCTATCAGTCTATGATTGAGGATAGAGGAGTACAGTTTATAAATTGTGCTGAGTAAACTAATACCTCTGTAGTTTAATGGCGCCCTAGGGTCATCTTTTGTAGACTTAAGGGACTAATAATTGATAAGCTAGGTGAAAGGCAAAATACCATGGTCAAAACAACACTTAAATAAACCATATAATACATCAGAAAATGCAGGCCATTTGAGAACTTCAGTGTGTATCTGTTCAATACCAAAAGCTTTTCGGCTCTTGGCCATTCTGATTACTTGCTGAACCTCCTCATTAGTTAACTCTCTATTCAAATTGATGAAGAACTTATACCTGCTTTATAATAATAATAATAATAAACTAAGACATAGCAATATCAGTTTATACAGTATAGGAACTGTGAAATGAGAATTTCCTCTTTTATTTTGGTGCATTTTCAAACAGTCATAAAATTAACATTTTGGTGTTTCTTTTTCTTTCCCCCTTTTTTTTTTACAATATTAAATGTAAAATATTCAACTTATAGCATGTTTTTTTTTAAAAAAAAGTAATTCTGGAATAATATAAATAACATGAAATTGAAATATACTGTATATAGTAATATACATTGGAGGTCACCCCTCTGTAGTGGGAAAGAGCATAAGTTGGTATAGGGGGTTGAACGCTACCAGCTACATACAAGGGTATCATATATAGCTGCATGGAGATGGATATAGAGAACGATAGATAATAATGTGGTTTATTTACCAGTTACGAAGAATTAAGCATAACACATTCCTTCACATACCGGCAGCATTTCCATTTCAGAAGAGGAAATGTTGATGTTAACTTGAGAGCCTCATTAATCGTTGGGTTTTTCTCCCTCATTTATTCACTTATTGACAAGAATGTTTGAAGATTTCCTAATGGCCAGCTGTCTGGATTTACTAGAGGGTAGGCTGGGACTCAAACACAGAAGACAGACAAGTCAAGGGTTAAAGGGTTCTATTGACAAGCAGGAGTCGAAGAGGGGAAAGGGATCCAGAAGGTCCAGGAAGTAGGGCTGGAGGGGGATGGTGCAAGTCAGAGAGACTGAAGAATGATGGTCCAGAAGATGGGAGAGCCAAAGCAATTAGGATGGTCCACAGGAACAGGGACAAAGCTGATGTGGCCAGGCAGGCTACTGGCTGGCTACAGTGTGACTGTAGACACAGGGAGAACAATGTAGAAACAAAGGAACAAAGAAACCAAAGCACGAGGTGAGAAGTCGGCCAAGAGTTAAAGCAGATATGGGAGAAACAAAACTTTTGCAACAATGGAGAGAAGAGGCTGGGTTCTTGTACTGTTGGGTGGATGAGGTGATGAGGAACAGGCGTGGTGATGCACTGGCTGGCTCTAACCCCTAACAGCTGGAGCGCTGCAGTGTGGCCACACCCAAGACACAGACAAGACGGCCAGGGGGAGACAAAGGAACCACAAGGGAAGGGAAATGCAGGAGAAATGCTAGGGACTCATTAAACAAATTTTTAGACATTTACATCCTCTTGGAAACTGTCCAAAAGAACAACCTGTTCTCTCTGCCTCTAAAACCAATATTTATATGCCTCTCTGAAGGGATGTGTAC
Source organism: Echeneis naucrates (assembly GCF_900963305.1). Classification (NCBI taxonomy): domain Eukaryota; kingdom Metazoa; phylum Chordata; class Actinopteri; order Carangiformes; family Echeneidae; genus Echeneis; species Echeneis naucrates. The sequence continues at coordinate 15,119,739 of NC_042514.1, forward strand.
ATATATCTGCATTTTTTTAAGAATCCCTAAAAATCCCTAAATATCTCTTTTCTCGTCTGCTCTCCTCTCCTCAGGACTTCTCCCTTCAGGTGGAATACAGGGACCAAGGAACGAATGCTGATCAAGGTGACAGATAGAGAGCCCAGTTTCTTGGCCCATCAAGGAAATGGTTACTCCCCCTGTGATCCCCCAAACACCAGTGCTCCTTCTGGAACAGGCACCACCTCACGCACCCGCCGTTCTTCTGGAGGAAACTTACCCTCAGACCCTGATGGCTCCCCTGTTCTCTACACTGATCGCCGTCAGTCCCCCTTTCTGAAACGTGCTGAGCTTGGTGGAACTGGCACCCACCGCCGTTCCTCAGCTGACTCCCAGCCTCCATCGCCTCGTTATGCTTATGAACCTCCACTGTATGAAGAACCTCCATCAGAGTACCAGCCCCCTCCCATCTATGAGGAACCACCCACCGACATGCAATTCTCTGACTCCTCTTCCATTTATGGCACTGGCAAATCACCAGCTCGTAAGTCTTCAGCTCCACTCTATCACTCTCCCAAGCAGGGCCAGTCACCTTATGGGCAGCTTGTTCTAACCAGGCAGAAGTGTCCAGAAAAGACCCAAAGTCTGGAGTACAGTCCTGTGGGGAAGGAATATGTCAAACAGCTGGTATACGTTGAGCAGTCATCTTCCAGCCCCCGCTTTAAGACTGCTGACCGCCTGCTGCGTTATGGCACCACAGGTGGCTATGGTGGTTCATATGGGGGGTCATATACTCTACAGCATAGCCAGTCTCTGATCAGGGACCCCCGTCTCCTGCTGGACTACAGTAGGGAGGGTGGAGAGGGAGCCCAGAGGTTGCTTTATGAAGACTCCATATCCTGGACGTCCAGCCAGACACATTCCCTCTCCTCCTCTTCAACAGGTGGTTCTGGGGCTTTTTCTCCTGGAGGTAACCGCAAACGCAAGAGTCGCAAGCCTTCCCTCCCTCAGGAGCTGGCACGCTGCATGGACTCAGAGGGGGAGCTGACAGGCACAGCTTCTGAGGCAATGTTGGCCCAAGCCAGGCTGGCGTGGGAGGCCCAGCAGGTGATGAAACAGAGGAGCAGTTGGGACTCAGGACAGGGTGGGGGGGCAGCCCAGAGTGGTAGCTCTAAAGATGGATATGAAAGTGACGGGGCAGTGCCTCTGCCTTTGCCAGGACCAGTAGTAAGGGCATTTAGTGAAGATGAGGCGCTAGCACAGAGCGACAGCCATCACTGGAAACGCAGCACCTTTGACCGGCTAGGATTTCCTCAGGCTTTGCTGGAGAAAAGCCTCTCCGTCCAGACCAACTTGGCCTCACCTGAGCCTTACCTCCATCCATCACAGGTACTGTTATAAGCTGGGAGTCTGGATGTCATTTCTTATGTTTCTTGCAGGACTTTGTGTTGATGTGAGCGTGTTTGAGTGTCTTTTTCATCTCTCTCGCTCCCTCTCTCTCTTCATAGGGGATATATACAGTGTATCTTCCCTCTGACAGAGATATGAGTATAGTTACACCATTTTATGTCAACAAATAAAGACAGTCCTCCACCTTTTATCTTGCCACTAGCTTTTAGCATCTGTCTGCATGTAGAAGAGTTCCACACAGGTGTCTGAGATGTTTTGATTCAGTCAGGTTTCAGTGAAGCACATGATTCTGCACTCACAATAATCTTTGCAGGTCTTCACTGAAATCTCCAATTTATCACTTATGTTTGGCAAGGAGTTGACATTTCCCATATTTACTGATGGAAGGAAAGGGCTTGTAGCTCCATTTCCTGGCCTTCACTTCTGCCCCAGCAAGGCAACCTCGAAAAGGCTTCTTTATCTCAGATGAGATAAAGTGGTGTATTCCAGATTTAGTCAGTTTTACAAAAAGAAGCTCCTCCCTTGTGTAAATTCTTCTTTCCACATGAACTTACATCAGTTTTTTTTTTTTTTTTTAAAGAACATAAAAAAAGACAAACTTATATGTTGACTGAGTACAATTTAAATGTGTTGATGGGTATATTGCCTTTTTTGAACATTGGAAAGAGCTGCAATATAAATATAAGTAAATATAAGCAAAGTCTTGCAGATTGTTACTTTTTTTTTCTTCACCTTGTGTCCTTTTGCTTACCTCAACTGAAAGGTTTGAGATCCATTCCTGCCAAATCTCTGAAATTGACTTTGCTGTTTGAATTGCAGCCTCCTTTGGCCATATGTGGGTATAGACATTTAACACATTGTGACTCACTAATTCTAATAAAATGTCTCTCAATCAATGTATGTGGTTGTAAAGTTAAAAAGATAATATCAGTATTCAATTCAAATCAAATTCAGAATCCTTTATTTGTTGTTTTGGGAAAAATCCATCAAAAGTGGCAGCAAAAATCTCCGTGATAGTTGAGGAGGAGTGAACAAACAGGAACTACTAACCTCTTTCCATGCAGTATCTACCTTAGGTCTCCTGAAGGATCAGGACATCCTTATCCTTGTATGAATGTTTTTAAATAACTCATCCTGTGTAATCTTTGTTGATCCACAGATTTTACTTCAAATAGGTGTTTGTTTGTTTGGTTTTTTTTTCAATCAAGGCCCTCAGGAATGAAGGGCTCTTCCTTACTCTGAAATAACCTGATAGATATTGATGTATTTACACATCAGCATTAATCCTAGCCACCTCCTTTTCACTTTGTCTTCCTTTCACTGCTTCTTCACCTGTCAGTCGGAGGACCTCGGTGCCTGTGCCCAGTTTGAAGCCAGTCGAAATGCCAGGAATATGATGCCAAGTGCCAGCTGTGGCATTTTCCCAGAATTCACCCTGAGAAAGCCCTCCTCGGAGACCGACATTGAGAACTGGGCATCCAAGCACTTCAACAAACACACACAGGTACTCAAGGGGATGAGTGTCATCAGGCATCAGATTTTGATGTTTGAAGCTGAATTCAAAGATACCCTGAAAATCAAAGTGAAGAAATGATGTGGCAGGCTAGTCTTTTTTGCTGAAATCTCAATGCAGCAACTCAAAATGGTAGTCTTTATGTCCCCCACATGCTTGTATGCATTCCCTACCAATGTCAGGGCATGCTCCATATGAGCCGACAGGTATCGCCGCCCAGATCTGGACCAGGCCATGACTGTGCTCCAGGACAGTCTGAGGTGCAACCTGGCCCTTAGAAATACCAGAGGACTACTATGCTCTTTTATCAAATGTGCTCCTCTAACCCTGCATGCTGCTCTCCTCTTTTGTTTTTTGTTTTTGTCCCATCCTGTTTTTCTCAGGGTCTGTTCAGAAGAAAAGTGTCCATCGCGAACATGCTTGCCTGGAGCAGTGAGCCCATCAAGAAGCCAATGATTGTGACCTCAGACCGCACTGTGAAGAAGGAGGCAGTGGACATCTTCAAGCTTATCCAGACCTACATGGGAGACCGTCGATCCAAGGCTGACCCCCTCTCAGTGGCTCTGGAGGTCTGTGGACAGCACTGAATATAATTACTGTGTGCTAGCTCACATCCCCCCTGCATCACAATCTAACCCTAACCCATCTGTATGGCATAGTGTTGAACAGTGGTGCACCAGGTTCAGATGGTTTCAACACCTGAAGCTAAACTGAAGTGTTATGCAGTGTGAGCACATTACAAAGTGAACCATACTCCTCTATGCAATCCTGTGTACATGAGGCATCAGCTCCACTCTTCATATGATTGCCACAACATTACATTTCATCTTTGCATTATGTGCTAAGAGCAAAAAAACACATTTTAAGTGAATGGGACAGACTGCAGTGGATCTACTGGTGATAAAGAATCCTTCGGTCATAGCAGTAATGTAGACATGTTCTGCCACAAAGATCTGTTCTGACACTATGAGACTTTATTTCAATATTCCACCTGAGTACATTGGTTCTGCTCTCAGCCAATGCAAAACAGAATGACTACACATTCTTTGCTCTGTGGCACATAAACCTTTGACAATGCATCTTAGAAATAAACAAAAAGGAGCTGCAACAATGGACCTGAACTCAGCTGAATTAATAGACAATATATTAAATTGCAAGCTGCACATAAAAAAAGTATCGAAGCTAAAATATCAAAACCAATTGCATTAATGAACAAAGCCAAAAAAACTATTAAATCAAACTGCACCATGAACATTATACTATGGAATCATGGGATTGGAGCAGAAACTACCTCATCTCTCTCATTTTCTCCTACTTATCCATCAGGGTGGCAGGGGGTGCTGGAGAAAATACCAGCCAACATTGGAGCCAGGCATGAACAGAATCAAATCTGTTTAAAAATAAATAAATAAATAAATAAATAACAGGTTCAATTAATTTGACCACTACATGCCTCCAGCTATAAAATCACTCCCAGGACCCCCTCCCCCCACCCCACCCCCTTGAGTTACTTATTTGTTGCTTGTATATTGCTGAGGATTTAGTTCAGTTTTCTTTTCTTTTTTTTTGCTTCTATGTTTCATTTATTTGCCATGTCTGAGGGCCTAACTCCACCTAGTTCTCATGGATGTCTATCTAATCTTAAGGCCTTTTTAATGTTATATATTATATATTATATATAAAACACTTTTGTGTTTTTGTTGAAGGATCTGCTCATGGCGGCCAGTGAGGGCTTGCCTGCATCCTTCTTTGAAATTGTATTTATCCAGTTTGTCATTTTTATCAGTGAAGCACTGAACACTTGATGCTTTCAACCAGATTTTGATGCAATGTCAGCACATAGCAACAAGTTAGCATTTAGATGCATCAGCATAGTGACTGGTAATCACCATGTGACATGAGAAATAATGTTGTTCCATGTCTGCAAGTTTTAGCCTTGAAAATTTGTATTATTTTGTATCAGCAGTACAGGATATAAATGCAACTTCTTACCACTTAGTCCCATTATATAATGAACATACTAATAATGATAATGCTAGCCATTTATTGGATGAAGGTATTGATGAAAATTTTAAAAAGCGAATGGAGAGTTGATGTAGGAGAGAAGATCAAAGTGTGACCTACAAACAATAATCAATATCATAGTAGCATAATTGTCGACACAAAATGTATAATCAAAACAGCACTTTAGCATTACTCAGCATTGAGAGTAGGTCACCTAGCTACGTACAATGTGCGTATTGGCAAGTCTTATTGTGTCCTGTGTAGATAACTGGAGTGTGTTCTATCAGATTTTATGCGATAATATGACTGAGACATCTTTGTAGATAAGCCTTAAGTTTCTGAAGAGGAACAGGTACTTCTATAGGGACCTCTGATTAGAATTCAGTACCTCGAATTATTAGACTACCCTCATTGTGACAAATGGGCAAGACAAAAGAATTTTTGCTCATACAGCGAACTCAATGGTTCTTTACCTCTCCCCATCAGGTGGTGGTGCGTGGGTGGAGTAACCAGGGGCTACGTGATGAGCTTTACATCCAGCTGTGTCGTCAAACCACAGAGAATTTCCGCTATGATAGCCTGGAGCGAGGCTGGGAGCTTATGGCCATCTGTCTGGCTTTCTTCCCCCCCACACCCCGCTTCCACACCTACCTAGAGGGTTATATCTACCGACACATGGACCCCCTCAACGACACCAAGGGTGAGCAAGCAACACACTAATACAATAGGTGTTGTCAATTTGAGGATTTCTTTTGACTTCCTTTGTGTTTTGTCTATGTGCAGTTAGCACTCAATAGCTCCAGACCATTTGTTTCTAGCATCAATTTAAACTTTAGATCCATCCAATACTTGTTGTTATATGACTTGATATAATCCATGGAAAGAACATCACAGATTTCTTGTCCATGTCATCTTCAAAAATTAGATTCATGCTTTATTCTTGAATGTGGTTCAGCAGCTAGAAAAACAATCTCAGTGTAGCTGTTCTTGAGAATTTGGATGAGACATTTGTGTTCAATTTGGCATAATCAGCATAGTTTTTCACATGCATTTCCTGAGTGTCAGTGTTTTTTAAATATATCTATGTAAACCAGAGACTGAACATACACAAACTGATACATGCAAATTTTTCACTGAGAGAACCTCCACCACTCCTTTGTCCATTATCCAGTGTTGGATTTCAGTGACAGAAGAGGGAATCGTGACCATATTTCCTGCAACCTGATTGCTGATGGAGGGAAATAATAGCAAGGCAGTAATTCTAGTTTTGCTCTCAAAGTAGCGTCAGCACTTTCTGAAGAGACCGTATTTGTATCCATGAGTCATTTACTGCCATGAATATAATATTGCCTCAAGTGGGTAAAGACTTGGAAATATAACCTCTTACTTGTTGCGTTGCTCTATTCCATCAGTATTTATACTGAAAACAGTGTGTTTGGAACCTAAACATTGAAAATTCAAACAAACACTATCTAAAGCAATTTTTGTCAGTTAGTTTGAATGCATAATGTGCCAGATGACCACCTCATTCTGGAGCAGGGCATGTCAGACCTTAGTGCATTAACAGTCTCCATCACCCTCTCTCACTGCATTTGTTTTCTATTGTTATTAATGCCAGGACTTAATAAAATGTATAGCTGGACTCCTCCTCGTCCCGATTCACTGATAATCTGCTCAGACGTTCTACACACGAGTATATTAACTTTATGGAAGGAACTCTTATGAGAAATGTGTATGAAGTCCAACATGAACATGGCTTCATACTGAAGAGTATTTTGGCTTTTTTAATGGTGCTTTCAGTAGTTTTCGAACAAAATGTACCATGTTCCACAGCTGAAAGTGTTTTTAGTTGGCTGACTCGCTGGACAGTTTTGACCTTTTCAGCCTTTCAGTCTCAACTCCTTCTCACTCACTAACAGATGAATTAATATCTTATATCAAGTTTACCATTGCAATGACATTAATTATGCATCTTGAAATTGTTTATGGAGGTGGTCAAGTTTTTATAGTGTGGGGAACATTGATCTGACCAAATCTCAAGCAGAATGTCAGTTGCAGTGGAAGGATTCATGTTGAATGCCAACATATAGGCTACCAAATATCATCGTCATAATTTAATCAAGAGACGCCATATAAATACAGCATTTCAGCACATTTTCATGGTGTTCCTGATGATATTTTGTTTTGAAATGTCAGGCAGAATAACACTGTGCTGGTACTCTACTTCCCCCTGCAGGTTTACAGGATAAATAACATGTTTAACCTCCTACAGGTGCTGTAGAAGTAATGCTGGGTTGGTGCTCCTTTGCAGGACACTGAGGGAGCTCTCCAGTGTTGCCACAGAATCAGACTGTTTAATGAAAAATCTGGAATATCTGGTAATCCAGCCTAATGGAAAAAAAAACAAACAAAAAAAAAAACCTCATTGACATTGCTTCTCTTCCAATTATTTCAACTTTGTGAACTGAAAAAGGGGGAAAAAACGTCAAACGAGCATATGTATGTATGAATGACTGCTTTTGTAAATGTATCTCCTTTTTTCTGCTCCAGGAGTGCCAATCAGCAGCTATGCGAAATACTGCCACAGGAAACTGACAAAAGCTGCACTGACTGGAGCAAAGAAGGTAAGAAATTTCTGCCTATCTTTGTGTTTTTGTGTTCTTTCCTTTGGAACTTTGGCACCACTGAATTATTACTACACTAATTTCCACAGGGACCACTACGGCATGGAAAGCACGAATACAACATGATTAATGCAGCAGACTAATCCACATCTGTTGCTAGAGTCAGAACGAACACAAGAGATCAGTTCATTGTCGGGTTGGATTTGGATTTAGAAATTTTCCATCTGACTTTCTCTGTAAATAAATTAATAAATGTCTCCATATCTATAAATAAAGGACTTTTGAATGACGTTTACAAAATCCATGCTATGAAACTAAATCATCCAGCTTCAAGGTCGTTCAGAACCACACTAGCACTTGTGGTGCTCTCCTGAAATGTCACAACTTGGCTCACTTAATCAAGGATACAAATATATCACTTCATTACAATTTGACATTTTATTTAATGAGAATGTGACCAAGTAAGCCCGTAGAGTCCCTCACTACTGCCTGAGCTCATCACCCCATTCAGCTGGGTTGCTGAAGGTTTCCTCGGGGCCAGTGAACCTGGTGCCCATGACGGGTCTGACCAACAGTGTGGTGTTGATCTCCCCAATCTCCCAAGTGCTGTGTTGTGCTCCAAAACCGGACAGGAAGTTAACTTTAAAAATAGGCTCAAATTAATACTAGGTCCATAATAAACAAACTTAATCCTTTACATTTCAAATAGCTGTGCTTTAAGCTCTTGACTGAGACTTGGCTCACTTTATCTGTTATTATTATTTATTTTAGCACTCAGAGCAGTGGTAAAGGTGGAGGGTTAGCCACTGTGCTTAAATCAACGTTTAAGTGTTGTCAGTCTGTACGAGTCACTTCCTCCAGCTTTGAGCTGCAGCTTCTTCAACCAAATGTCTTCTCTCCTGTGTTACAGGCAGTGGTATACTAATCACCAAAATTCAATAAGGATTTTATGCAAGAGTTCGCTGCCTTTCTAGTAGGAATTGCATTGGATTGTGATCATTTCCTGATCTATGTTGTGAAACCATTCCTATGGCTACAGACCTCTTATCACTTCATCCACTCAGTGTCTGACCCACGCATGAAAAGGGGTGCAGCTAAGATGTTGTACTGTCTCATGGCCTATGTGTTAATATCACTGAAGTAAACAACATATCCATATCTGACCATTGCCCTTGTTCTACACTGTGTGCACAATTATTAGGAAAGTTGTTTTTTTTGACGGTTAATTTTATTATTGAACAGCTACAGTGCTCTTGGTCAATCATAAATGTTAATAACCCTCAAAAACTTGAATATTTAAGTAAAAGTGGGGGTGAAAAAAACAAAACATTGACCAAATAACCACGATTCTTTTCAGTTACAGCCACCAGCCTCCCTCCATGGAGTTTCTTGGTCTGTTGATGATCAACTTATTATTGAACAGCAACCACAGCCTCCCAGACACTGTTCAGAGAGGTGGACTGTTTTCCTTCACTGTAAATCTCCCGTCTAAGAAAATCCGACAAGTTGTCAATAAGGTTTAGGTCAAGTGAGGAAGGAGGCCATGTCATTATTCTTTCATCTTTAAGGCTGGCCAGCTATGCAGCGGAGAACTTCAGTGCATGTGAGGGAAGTTTATTTTCTTGAAAGATGCAGAATTTTTCCTGTACCACTGCATGAAGAAAGTGTCCTCTAAAAACTGGCAGTGCATTTCAGAGTTGATTTTTACCCATCTTCTACCCGAGAAGGTCCAAATAACTCATTTTGAATATTACTAGCCACTTGCACTACTGACTTAGGCATTTCCTCAAGATGTCTCCTGCCGCTGTGGCTAACTATGCCCTGGCCTTTTAAACTGTTGACTGATCATTAGCTGGGCCTCCCCAGCTTTGTGGCAGTAATTGGGGGTGGCTTGGTAGCTCATCAGAGCCAGATGTTGGTGCTAGCTATTACAGAATCTGATTATCTCTGAAAAATAGTGGGCTAGATGTTGCATATTCACTGTAATGGCTGAGCAGCTGTGAATGGTGTCTATGGCAGGGGGCTCAGGACACATTCTTCTGGGGACCCGGTGTTGAAAAAGAGAATCTGCTGTTGGAGCACTATTACATGCCACACAAGCGTATATGTGCATTTTCTCTGTGCCTGTGTGCACATGCGCATATTTGTGTGTTTGTGCGTGTGCGTGTGTGCATATGTGTGTAAGTCTTGTGTAAGCAGATCATAACTTGGCTCGGACCATGTGTACTATGTTGTGCCAGAGTCTCAGCAGGTCACTAGTAGCAAACACTTGTCACTGTGAGGCCTCTGACTGGTGTAAATCTGCTGACCTGTCACAGCATGTAAACGAGCTGAATGTTTTGGATAGAAGCATGTATTTCTCACTGCTCCCACTGCTTCATGACCTTTATCCTTCATTTACTCTGCTGTTTAAACATCTAGGCCTGTTTGTTTGTGTGTCTCTTTTCAGGGTCTGCAGAAACCGTCCCTGGAGGAAATAAAACATGCCCGAAATGCCATCTTCAGTCCCTCAATGTTTGGCTCCTCTCTGGAGGAGGTGATGGCACTCCAAAAGGAGCGGTATCCAGACCGGCAGCTACCCTGGGTGCAGACTCGGCTTTCTGAAGAGGTTCTGGGTCTCAATGGAGACCAAACAGAAGGAATCTTCAGGTTAGTTGCTTAAAAGCAAGAGTAGAATAGAACTGTCTGCAGATGATACAAAAGACAGTGTTTAGAAAGTCTGCATTTCAAGAGACCAAACAAAAACTACATTAACAACCACAACAAATCCAGCAATACAGGAGCGACTTGAGTCAGTTGTCACGCTCCCATCACAAACCAGAACAAGTCATTTTCATCTCATTTTCTCAACAGCCAACCTCCCACATTCAAGTTGTTGTTGAAACTTACCAAAGAATCTTACCTGAAAACACAAATCACTGCTACAAACAGCAAAACAAGCAATTATATGATGTGACAGTGACAAACTGAGTAAGGTCCTTTCTTTTAGCACTGAAGAGACAGCTCTTGCAGGAACTATAGCACACAAAAAAGAGTGGAGCAGGTCTGCTGTTATTAACTAGCTGTGTGTCAGAAATGATTCAGCTCCCTCACTGTCCTTCAGGATTTCAGGTTTTACACAATTACTGAGAAATACAAAGAGGGAAAAAATGAGAAAGGAATGATAAATATAACCATCATATGACCTCTGTCCACAGAGTGCCTGGGGACATTGATGAAGTAAATGCCCTCAAGCTGCAAGTGGATCAGTGGAAAGTCCCCACAGGACTGGAGGACCCGCACATCCCAGGTGAACACGCTAACATCACTCCTGGACCTGTGTGAATACCATCAGCAGTAACAAGCAAATGTTCAGTGTGTGTGTGTTTTCTTGTGTGTTCCCAGCATCGTTGCTGAAGCTCTGGTACAGAGAGCTGGAGGAGCCGTTGATCCCTCATGAGTTTTATGAGGAGTGTATCACACACTATGAAAACCCAGAAGCAGCTGTCAATGTGGTGCTGGGTCTGCCACACATCAACAAACTGGTGCTCTGCTACCTCATCCGCTTCCTTCAGGTATCACAGACAATTATGATACGAGTTTTTCACTGTGTCCTCAAGTTTTGCACTTTGGTCACACATGGTCCAAACATATTACATGTGGGCCTCCTCTTATTACAAAATGCTCTTTATTTTTTAAACCATATTTAAAGCTACTGTGACTGGAATACCAAGGCAAATCTGAAATTCCCATCATGGCATAATTGTTGTTTGAGGTACTGATTTAATCAATGTACTTGCACAATAATCAGTCAGTTGTAGGAAGCAGCAGGAACACATGGAAGCATAAACAATGGTCATACAATGCACACACACCCAAAAAATAATAATATTAAGTCTGGGGTGCCGGTGGTGTAGTGAGGAGAGTTCTTGCCCCATAAACAGGAGGCTAGAATGTCAGACCTTGTAGACATAAAGCCAGAAAGAATCTTAAATAAATGGGTTTTATTTTATTTACTATACCTTGCCATTATACAACCCTTTGTTTGGAACTGCTGGTACTTATACTGATACTTGATTTAACGGAAACAATCGCTTCAAGACTCTTATACTCTGCTGTAATCCTGTGTTTACAGGTGTTTGCCCAGCCCGCCAATGTAACCATCACTAAAATGGATGTGAACAACCTGGCCATGGTAATGGCTCCCAACTGTCTGCGCTGCCAGTCTGACGACCCAAGGGTGATCTTTGAGAACACCCGGAAGGAGATGTCCTTCATCAGGGTGCTCATCCAACGGCTGGACACCAGTTTCATGGATGGGATCCTATAGCCTCGCCCTACTGAACACACACTCAAGTCCATCCGTCACCCCCAGCCTCCCCTGTGCTCCCTAATCCCCCTCAAGGCAGGCCTCTACACACCCCTCAGCACTGGAACATCATACATACATCATTGCTGCTCGGTGAAAACCTTGCATCTCCAACATGATGCACAAAAATAGAGATTAATGAGTAACACAGCTGATCTGAGTTTGTCCACTGTTCTGCATTTTCTGTTGAATCAGATGTGTTTACTATTTCTCTAGATGTAGTCTTTTAACTGAAATCTACGACTCAAAAATACTTGCATTGGAGTTATAAGATTTTCATAGAATAACAGTACTGTGTGTGCCTTCACATATGTTAATAGACTGAACACATACAGTATGAAGGAATTAGCAGGGATCTCATCATTTCATTGGATTTATGTTAGTTTCACTGGCACACTCAGGACCTCAGAGGTTCATTTTAAATACAGCTTATGTGTTTTAAATAAGTGTTTTGTTTTTTTTGTTTGTTTGTTTTTTTTTTTCCCTGCTGCACACGTCAACACACACTCAGACATCAGTAGGTGCACACATGTACATACAAACCTGCCCTAGGATTCCACCTTCTGGAGTGAACGATGCCATCAAGACACAAAGCAAGAAGTCTGCCACAGGTTTGTCACACATACAAACTAATTAACAAATCCACACATTTCAACTTCAGGATTTCACAAGATATACAGCACCATTCTACTATATTTTATTTTATGAGGATTGCCTTTGCTAGATTTACAGCTCGGTGTTAAAGGCAAATGTTTGACACTGCTGCAACTGGGAGCTTGACTTGTCATGCCGCCTTAAGATAGCAAACTTGCGCTGGCACCAGGAGAGAGATACGAGACAGGACATTTTGTTAAGGCTTCAGATGCCTGTCAGAAGCCAGACTGTAAAAGCAAACAGTGATGAGGTGATTTCTCATCAGGGGCAGAGAACATGGATTCTGAATCACCTGTAGTTTCATTTCAACACTTCAACATGATGGATAGAAACAGAAGTATAGTCTGTGTTTGAACTATCCTATACATTCTACATTTTAAGTATGACGTGAACACAACACACTGAACTCATGTCATCATGCTTTGGGGCTCGCTGCACATGGATCACTGGCTCAAAAAGCTGTTTCTTACATGAATACAACCACTCCTGAAATACATTGTGGCGAAGAAAAAACTGCAACCTGGCTGTTTTGCTAAATGTTTACAGCAATATCCCAACCACATACATTCTAAGTACTGCTGTAATGTAAGCTGGAAACACCAGATATGATGATGATACGGCTTCTTTTTGAAATATTCCACCTTAACAAGCAAACTATGTGGTCATTTTCCTGGTGCGGCCAGGTGACCAAGAGAAGTCTGCCATGAATATAATGATGCAGAAGAGCCAGTCTGAGTCCAGTCAGCATGAGGTGGTGCAGCTGAAGGGGCACCCATAAAAACAGTGAAGGAGAAGACACTAGAGTCTACAATGATATAAAAAGTGAATAGAGTTCCTGAAATTTTGTGCAGCTCCAAAGCATGTGTACTAGAGTACTGACATCCATCCCGCCATCATTTTGAATTGGATCGGCCTTATGTGCAGTTTCTTATCCTCATTCTACCTCTGTAAATGACACATTTTGCTGAGCCTCTCTTCTGATGGGCTGACTGTTGTCAGAACAGCAGATTTCAGGCAAACACTCAGAGAAGCCAAATCCCACAGCGCAGGATGGTTGGTCCAGGTGGGCTGGACTTGGTGCATGGCTGAGGGCAGTTACTGCTTTGTTGTAACATCGCAAAGTTACACAAGTTCTTTTTATTCAGCAGAATGTAATGTAAAGGCCTGGAAACCCTTCATACGTAACCTTTAAATTGAATTTACAAAACTTCATTTCAAGTTCAGTATTCTCCCTTGTCTGAAGTACCAGTAGTCTTTTATTCTAGCTGCAGGATAGTAATAGCTCAGAAAATAGCTGGAATTAATCATTTTCATGTGGTTATGAATCCATTCATTTGCGTTATTAAGAATACCTATTAACTAAAAAAACAAACAAACAAAAAAACTGAAAAATCTTTAATTTATTCTATATGACCCTTTTAATGCCACCAATGCAATCAGTCCAGACCATTAAAAATAAAAAGGCTGTACACTGCTTGTTGTTATCTAGTTCACATGAACAAATTTGGCTGCAGAGGGTTCGTTTTTCTTCCCCTTCATTCACTCTGGCATTAATATGGCTTTATTCTGGTGCCAAGTAGCCGGCCCTGGGCACTGAATGGTTCAACAAAACAAACAAAAACAAACTGTTTAATAGTAAATCAAATGGACAGGGGTCATACAATCAGTGATTCTCCCTACACCAGGGGTTTACAAAGTCCGGTCCAGAGGTGGATGTTAATTCATTTAATCCCTAACATGACGACTGGTCGTGCTACAAATTCTCTTATCTTAAAGTAAGAAAAGGAGCGGGAACCACTGCCTTATACAGCAACGTCTGTCTTAAGTGTGAATCACCATAACACACATTTGTGTATTAAACTTAGCAAATGGGTTTGTTTCTGACTTTTCGTTTTGTTAGTGTTTTTCGTGTAGACAGATCAGAAAACTAGCGTAAGGCAATCTGGATGGAATATAGCGACCCCCCCATCACTTTGGCTGTTGTAACACTCCATGCATGAGAAACAGGTGCAATAGCACGCCTGATAGCAGCACTGCCAGTAAGCTGGTACTTCCTTGGAGGGATTAGAGAGGAGCCAGCCAGCCAGCCCGCCCCCCGACACTGCAGCAACAGTTCACCGCCACCACTCAGCTCCAACAGGCCTTTCAGCTCACTAATGATTTGTGAATGTGACTACTTGTCTGCGTGCTTGTCCATCTATCTGTCCGTCATTGTTTACAAAATGTGCCGTCTCTTATATGACCCTTGTCTTTGAGCAAGTAGTAATTATTGATTTTATTTGACTTTTTTGCTGTATTTAACAGAATTTCTATGTTTTTTAACCCATGGTTTTTATATGATTTAATTTATTTATATTTATTTGAGATTTCCTTCATGCCTACTTACGCTATTGTATTCTAGGCCGTAGTGTGTGTTTTTGTTACATCACATATGATTGTGTGGATGTGATTTTCAAATGGTAGGGCACATATGTTGATGTACAGTATGACTGTATGAATCTTGCTATACCATTCTCATTCATTTGGGGCTTTTTTGTGAAACAGATGACTGAGTGCGTCATGGAGACACACACGGTCATTCTGGGAAAACATTGACTTCCATCTTGAAGGTCAATGATGCTCAGTTTCAGTACATTTCTGGCTAAAACAAGCTTTTCTTTGTTGAGAGACTGTAATGAGTGTCACTGTGTATGCGTAATGTGCCGTTCACCCACTCTAACATACACACTGCAGATAGAAATTGTGTATATTGACACTGTACAGATTATGTAAAAATGAGTATATACAGAAAGAATGAGGAAGCACCATATGTGACAGTGGATGTTGTGTGTGGAAATTATTGTAAGATGGTTTTCGTTTAATTTTCTTTTTTTACAATGCTAATTTTCTTCCAACTGGTGGAAGTCTGGTCTGTGGACACCCCAGGCTTCCACCCATCATATATTCAACTACCAGAAAGTGTTTTCAAGCCCTGATATCTTTAAACATGAAATTGATTCATATCCACAAAGAACTAATTTGTCAGGAGGAACACTTCCCATTTTTCAGTGTCTGGAAAAAAAAATTGGTGTCACGTGTCATTGAGATGATTGTCCACAGAAGCTGCATTATTATCTCCAAACCGGGCTGCTCACAAAGAGAAAACTAGCTACTAAGTTCAAGAAACACATTATGCCCCACTTGTAATTAGAACAACACCTCACATTTTGCGAAGCACTGAAGTGACACACAAAATGTATTTTAGAAACACCCGCAAGGGCAAGTGTGGAAATGATACTTCATCCTTACCTGCACTGATGTAATGTACAGGGTTTGCTCTTTTTTTGGTCAGGTCAGAATCTGCCTATGTGAAGAATTTTGTAGGCTTTTAGCCGTCAGGCAAACTTTCACAGCACCTCAAAAAAATGAAAAACGTAGACAGAAGTTCAACTCCACTTTCCATATTTCTGGACCCATGAAGAAAACGTCAAATGCAGTCCAACAGTATGGAGGAGTATCACACTGTTCAATGGTCAGACAAGCACTTTGTTTAAAGCAGACTGACAAGAATCACAGTCAGTTCAGTTTATATTTGTGGATTCCTTTAAAAATATGGATGGATTGGAAAACTATTCAGTTAGCTTAGCTTAGCTTTGCCAAAAAACACATTGCACTTTCAATTTTCTTAAACGCTGTCTTATTTACAGCTTGTGCGTTATTTTACATGAAAAGAATTAGAAACCTAAAATGGTTCCAACAGCTGCTCACAGTAGCTGTACATCGTCCTTATGACTCCCATTTCTACCCAAACCCCATGTGGTGTCCAGCACAACTAAAATAAAATGTTTCAGCTTAATCTTGTGCTCTGGAACATGCTGCCTTCTCCAGCCTTCATGTTAAGTCAGGAAATGTTTTGTTATGATGACGATCAGAAGATGTTTGATACGATGGTATCTCATGTTAGCTCATCTGTCCTTACAACCAATTACTTCAGAATTCTACCAGATCCCTCATTGACAAATTGACTTCTTTATGAGGTATGAGTGGAACACATTTTAGCTTTATTTCCTGTGAAATCACTTCAGAGAGAAGCAGCCCAGACTGAGATGTTGCAGCGTGTATGACTGTGAGAGTGTCTTTGTTTCATGTAAGTGATGGTTGTAGTAAGACCCAGCAAATCAAACAATTAGCATGCAAACATTGGGTCTCCATTCTCTCCAACTTGAATTTACTAAAACATGAGAATATAAAAGGAAAAAATACAGAATTTACAAAAAGGAAGTGTTAGAGTATTTAGGATTAAACATCCACTAAGAAAAAGTGTGAGCTCTTTTTAATCCGTTTTTCTGATTGTTTTTCTACTTGATTCCTACTAATGATGAATTGGTTGTTTGTGTTGATACTGTTCGTCCAGTGTAAAAAACGACAATGAAGAAAAGGTGTAAGACACTCGCTGCGAAAACTGCTCTTCACCTTGACGTCAACCCTCCAACTTTTTCAGTTGTATCTTTTGCCGTCTACTGTTATTGCTGTCAGAGACAAGTCTGGGAAGTGTAACGGACGTTGGTTTAATAAATTATTCAAATGTCAAACTAACAGCAGATGCTTTTTTTCCCCCCCACTGTGGACAACAACAAAAATTCAATGATGATGTTCAATGTTCAACTTTGAATAAATAGTTGTGATGCAAACTCTCACACTACTAATTACAAAACAAAATTTATTGTGCCATCATTTACACCATATTCATGAGCCAGACAGTGGAAACTGTATTTACAGAATTTTGTATGAGGATGACATTGAGTCCAAACTGACTACAGCTGTGAAAGACTAAATTACAAACTTTCCATTAAGTTCCAACTTTTTTCCTGCCAACTGCATTTCACTCAGAGGACACTTTAGTCTCACCTTGTTCACATGTTGCTGATGTGATCGACCATTGTGTCCGTGGATTTCCATTCTTCAACCAGCAGAGCACAGAATGGACGGAGTGTTTTCAGTGCTGCCTTCCACGTGTTAGGGTCTCGATCCCCCGGGTTCTTCCTGAGGTCAAGGGTCAGTCTGTGTCTGGGATGATCAGTCCGCAGTCTCTCAGCAAACTGCAACAACTCAGCAGGCTGAATGAAGTTGGAGCTGTCCGGAGCCAAAGACAGCGTGGGCAGATTTTCAGTGCATTAGTGTAACAATATTGGGACAGTAATCTAAGATGGCCTTACATTTTTGGTTTAAGTGAAATTTGTGTAGATTTTTAATGGACAGATTTATCACCTGTATTTTTGTGTATAGAAGTAACTGAGAAAGTGCCAGTATTTTAACCTTGAGATGAGACATGTCCATGTCCGCTTACTGTGCTGTGCAGCTCCTACCTGATGTTGAGTTGCTTCACTGAGCTTTTTGAAGATCCTGAGAACAGCTCTGCCAGGACACAAACATTCTTGGCTGTTGACAGATAGAGCGACAAATAATTTTATTTTAATATTTCTGCTTAGAAAGATTAAATTGAGACAGTCAACAAGAAGACATTTTTCTAGTAACTTTTCAATTATTTTTAATTCTCTTCTTTAGGTTGATGAAACAGACTCAGTACTCAATGATGTAATGTGTCATTTGCCCAGGATTGGCCAAACATCTGCAAATATCTGAATGAACTTCCAAGTGAAATTTTGATTATACTTTTGCACAATAAGGATTTCTTTACTCTTGCCTTTTGCAGCGGTGTGGTTCTCTGAAGAGAGGAGGAAGGAATAGGGCACCCAACAAATCAGTCAATTTTTAAGAAACAATCTTCATCTGGTACTCACTCATCTGTTTAGGTTTTAATTTTGATGAATGTGCTAAAAATGTGGCTTTTGTAGAGTTTAAAGCATAAGAACCCAGTTTAGAGTTTTGATTTACGGACAGATATCCCCAAGTCAAATCCTGAGACATGAAGGATGCAATTACCAAGCCGATTCTGAGCCAGGCCGAGTGTGTGGAGAGAAGGCACGGACTTTACAGCAGCCACCAACTCCTGCAGACTCTTCTCCTTATCGTCCCACTGCTCAAGAAGACGGCAGTCATTACAGTGCAGCTCTGAGAGATGGAGAGGAAAAAGACTCCACTGATGCCCGTTCTGTGTCATGAAAAAGGAGAAGAGTCTAATTTGTCAGACACGGCTTATTCTCCTTTTCTTACCTTCTAACTTGCAATCCTTCAGTAGGTTTAAGATCTCTGGGAGACAATCTGAGAGCTTCATGTCTTCCAAGGTGAGACTTCTCAAGCAGAGCGTGACCTCTAAAATGTGGTCACATATCATTAATGGCAGCACTTCATGGTACATTTGCTTTACTGTCAATTTTTTTTTTTTTTTTGGAAAAGACCAAAAACAAGGTGTTGGTTCATCCCGACCCTGATTTCTAATGAGTAATTTTAGATTTTACAGAAGAAATATTGCATCTGCTGCTTCCCCACTTTACTTTTTATCATCATTACATTGTTAGTCTGAAATGGTACTTGATTAATTCAGGATTGTTTCATTGACTTCTATCCTCTTACAATCTATAATGCCCTATTCTTTGTTTTATTTTCATTTAGGCAGTCAGACATTCAAAACGACATGGCAATACCTGAGAGAGTGGTGAAGAGAGGGCTGAGAGAGGAGCCAGTTGGTAATCTCATCCCGGTAATATGAAGAGAGGTGAGATGAGGAGTACGTCTCAGCACAGATGTAATGATTTGCAGATCTGTTTGGAGTTCAGTTAGTTTGACTGTCAGCTTCTGTAGTGGCAGCTCTGCTGAAAACAGATCAGAACACAGGTTGGTATTTCATGAACTACACAGCTGTGGTATTCATTCATCTTCTGGCATGGAACTGTGTTTTGCCTGATTGTCGTTCACCGAGACCTTGAAATGTTACGCCAAAAGCAGACAACCTACTACAGAGTCAATATTTTCAAATCAATGGTATTGCAGCAAAATGTTTGATCCCTTGTTACACAACACTCACATCTGGAAGGTGTTGCCATGTTGTCTCTCCCTGTCTGTTTTCACTTATGGCTGTAAGCAATGTTTGGCCTTCATTGGTTTCACACCGCAGGAAAAGCCTATTAGTGGAGCAGCTACAGTGAATAAGTGAGTTGTGTTGAAGGTAGATATTGCCAAAGTTGCCTTTAACATCACAATCTCTCAGTGAAATGACTAAAACCCCAAAATCTTATTAATAAGTTCATTTTTTTGATCCAGCACACAATGAACAAAAAAAAAAAGAAAAAAAAAAAAAAGAAGGTGAAGCCTGCAACTGCTAAGCTAAAGTAACGAGCAAATCTGTGTAAATAAGTGTTTAATATTAAAGTTAAAGGTTTGGACAAGGATGCAGATATTACATATACCCCTCTGTCTCCTCCACCTCAGATGACCTTACATTTCTCTGGAATGAATGGAATTACATTACAAAATTTGTAATTATTTCACTTGAACTACGATTTGTAAACTTCCCACCCAAGATTTATCCCAAATCTTAACACTCAACAGCCGCGCAAACAAAAGCAGTCAAGCATTTTGATGTGGATGCATATATTAGCCTGGAACCTCAAATAACTAAATATAGTTTAGCTCATATTTAAAATAAGCCAATATCCTTTTATCAGATCAATATTACAAACAAATACTGTTAGTATGCCTGTTCACTTCAAGTGTTACTTTACTTTGAATGAAGATTGACAGCACCTGAGTTTTCTGATTCAGCTATCCTGGGATGATGAGGTGGAAAGTCCGGTCGGCAGACTACAGTCTGGATCTCTACATGCAGGGACATCACTTCTGGGCTTGCATTGAGCAGAGTCTCCATGAGTTTGGTGTAAGGCAGGATGCCAATGTTGATGTCACGGAGAGAGCTGTGGGAACTCTCAGACAGCTGCTTCAGAGCTCGAGCCAGGCCCAACACGTCACTGTCCCTAAAGGTTGCTAGAGAACAAACAAATAATTGCTGCACAACTGAACAAATTCAGTGCATACAATATATTAGAGTTTACAGTGGCCTTGTACTTTAATTTCTGCGCATGCGATGTATTCATTCATCTCCTGACAGTTCCAATCTGTAGTCAAGCTGTTTTTATCAGTCCTAATCCCACTTTCAAAACAACAGATTCATTATTCCGCTTATTTGCAGATTAATAAACAAACTTACATAAACTGTGAAGAGATAGAGAGCAAAGGCAGAAAAATGTGGGCAGAGCAGAATTCAGCACTCGAAGAGAGTCAGAGCCACAATATCTCATTTCCAAGCGATGAATCTGTCCCCATTGACACGCCCCAGCTGAAAGACCATCACATGGAAGGTAGATCTGACAGAGAGCCTGTGGATCTACAGTCATGTCTGTTTTTCCAGATTCTTCCTGCATAGAATCCAAATCCATCTTGGAGCGTTTGTGTGGAGTAACGTCATCGTATTCATCTCTTGAAGTCCTGGTGTCAAGACGGGCACCGCAATCTGCTGTATCTGCCAATGCTGAGGCTGCGTGCGAAACACAGCCTTCCTTTTTGCTCTGCATGAGGTTCTTAAATTCAGGACTTACATGCTGAGATCCCCTTCCATGTAGGAGCCATGCCAGCGTGATGGGGCAATCAACGTCTATTACAATTTCTTGAGCCACCCCGTGGTCCAGTAGGCGATGGAGAACATACAGTGCAGTTTGTGTGATACTCTTTGATAGATCAATGGACTGCGTTACACCAACACTCCTGATACGCTCCTCTAGGAGGTTCAGAAGAGGTCGCTGGTCAGCAGTTAGACTTTGAAGGGCCACACTTGGCGTGAGTAAAAAATGTTTGATACATTTAGCTGCAGCGATAATGAAAGATTGGGTGTTCAAATTTGTGCTGTTTCTGTTGACGAAGGGGCTTCTGATGCCGTAAAATACAAGAATAAAAAGCATCCTCATAACTTCATGCTTGGCATCTTCTTCTGTATGAAAGTCGGCTGCCTGAAACGTAGCACAGACAAATGTCCCAAATGTGGTAAATGTTACTCTATATTATATTTTTCATTAAAAAAGGAAGCATTACACTTACTCGGTTGGGTCCACACAAATCCCGCAGAATTCCAGCCCATCCAGACAGAGTTGATATCCCTGAGAGAAAACAAAATATGAAATCCTCTATTCAAATTAAACCCGTACTGTCGCTACAATCCTAACTCTTACAGTTACCTCTCAGATTTAGCTGCGGTTGTAGTTCATCCAGCTGACACACAGTCAAATGAGGAAGGAGCCCTTTAATGAGAGGCACTGGAAGATCTGTGACAGATAAGTTACAGCATCTCAGCCATGGACACAATCTCCTTCAGCATCAGTGATCGACCATTAAAAACACTCAACAAAACGCCATCATTAGGAATTATTAAAACTGACTGCACCCTGCTTGACAAACTAATCAGTCACTTGTGTGTAAAGTACAGGTCTGGAATAAAAGTTTTCATATGAACTCACTTTTGAGGTTTCGGGGACCTGATTCGAAATAAATAGCATAGTGAAATGTTGTCTGGGCATATTTGCAGAAAAGGATAGCCGGTCGCTTTCTAAATGATCAAACGAGTTGAGTGTGACTGTGTCCTCACTCTGAAGTCGTGTTAGCTACATGAGCTACATGAGCTACATGAGCTACAGTCAGCCTCAGCGCAAATATTCGACACGTACCAAGAACAGCGTTAATGTCAAGAGCAGCAAAATGTTTCCTGACAGCATGATAACAGATCTCCTTCAGGCACATCTTCGGCTCTGTCGGCTTTGTTCTGTGGGCTGTCTCACACATGGTTCGTTCAGTTAAATTGTTAGGACAGATGTCCCCTCTCACCAGGTCCAGTCAGTGCTGGTCGCTGTCTTATGATGTCAGCGCTCTTACTCCACAGTAAACCTTTTATACAATTTTACAATAATACAATATTATACAGTTAAAAATCGAGGCGGGTGAAATGACTGCAGTAATCACTATTGTTTTATCGGCCCGGTTCAGTTTAGACCTGAATAAAACCACGTGACCCTGCATTTTTTTTTAACTTGTTCAGTCGCGACAGTATGACGCAGGCGCGTCGTGAGAGAGAACGTGTTAGAAGACCACGGACAGATTCCAACAGCAACTAACATCATTAATAGTTTTAAAGTTACATCGACGGAAATACAAAGAGCGGCAATACATCAAGAGCTGTTGCACCCGTTTCCAAAGCCAGTTTAGTCTGACCCAGTACAGTGAAAACACACCCACACTGGCTCCAAATCTGAGGCCAAACACTTTTTTATGGATTTATCTGAATTAGCAGGTGTACATATGTTAAACAGAGATTAATGCATACAGACTGAGCTCCTTTCAGCCGCCACTGACTTTCACTGACAGTGGACTGTGAGGAGTGATGGCCACACTTTACAAAAAAGTGATTAGTTATCCTTAGTAGTTGTCTTCGTGTGAGTTTCCATGCTCAGGAGAAAATCCAGTTTTTGGCCAAAGTATGTCTGACTCCACAACAATATGTGGGACTGTAACATTTTCAACTGGTGGGAATAAAGCCACATCTGGGCATCCCTTTTAAACAGAAATCTGTCACCAATCATTCATACATATCTAATAAAGTCAGTCCTTTATTCTTTCTGCTTTGATAAAATATTCAACAGAAAATATAGATAATAAATAAATATCACTATATACACAAGGGGCAGTATGGCAGGCAGCCTGGAGCATTTCTCCTGCTATACTGCACCCTTCTGTTCCTCATGAGAGCGCTGGTAGAAGACAAAGGACACAGCAGCATCCCAGGAGGCTTTCAACACTTGGTCCTTAAGGCCCTTCTTGCTGAAGCAGTGGTTCCACTGGGAAAGGTCACTGGTGCAGTCAGATTCATCTGCAGGTGGCCGAACTTCTCTGCCATTTACACAGCGGTGGCAGTGAAACCTAAGGAGGGCAACGAAGATGCTTCAATGTACGATGTACATTATGATCATACATTCCCGAGATGTGAAATATTTGAAACTGTAGATAAAATACTTCAGCAGTACAGTGTGTGTACGCTGTGCTTGGTGTGAATTTTATACAGGTTTCACATGCACAAGTTTCTAATGTAACTTTCTCTGACGTTAAAACATCATCTCTCTTTTTATCGTATCAGACATATTTAATGTCTTGCTGTAGCAGTGCTCTCTGCCATTATGAAACTGTGGGTTAGCTTTGAATGTCTGATTTCAAAGTTAATCCTGGATATGTCTTTTACTCAGGGAATGTCGCAATTCTCACCATAAACATTTAAGCACTGAATAACAGAGGTTTCTCTGTCATATTGGTCAGATCATGAGGTCCGATTGTTGTTATTTTCGTGCACTAGATATTGACCATGCGAGAGCTAGAGGAAAAATCCTACTGAACTTTGCTGTGTCATATTAATTTGAATTTGAGGGGTGAGTTTAGATTTACTGTCTATACTTATAAAGTTAATCAGTTCTCAGCAATCACATACATTTCTTTTACCTGTCATGTGTGTCACTAATGGTCTCTTCATTAAGAGTAAAGAGTTCTTTAAGTACACCCAGCGAGAAGTGACGCTCTACATCCGTCTCCTCATCCACCACACAGCTGCTCAGGGCTTTCTTATGGGCCTGCCTCTGCAGAATCTTCTCCTCAATTGTTCCTGTCTGTAAACAAAGATGTGCAAGTTTGGTATGAAACTATGCATCGTCCAACATGTCCTTGCTGCCCTGGCACATCTAATATGATAATGCATTAAAAGTCATATATTAATTTATTGAACTGACAGAGAGCAGTCTGTAGATATAGCATGTCTTTTTCTGGCCGTCTCGCCACACTCGTGCCATTGCTTGCTCATCATTGGCTGGATTCCAGTCAGGATCAAACATCACTAAGCGATTGGCACCAATCAAATTCAGACCACATCCACCGGCCTTGCTGCTCAGCATGAAGATGAACTCTGGGCTCTGAGAAGTAAAATAATTCAGATGCTAGTTAACTGCTTCTCAAAGGTTATACAGTCATTTAAAAGAAAGAAAGACTCACAGTTGAACTGTTGAACCTTTCCACAATCTTGGCTCTTTTCTTAATGGACATGGTGCCATCCAGTCGAACATATGGGTAGCTGTAAAAGGCCAAGAGAGTGTTGTTTTTTTATTTAAAGGGATAAATCATATAGCATACCCAATTAAATGGTGGTTTGCTAAAGATCACCTCCTAGCTCTGCACAGCTTTTCAAAGAGATCCATGGTTTGAGTGTAGTTGGAGATGAGCACCACTTTGTCACTTGTTGTTGTCCTTGTTAATGCTAGGATGTAATCAAGAACCAGCATCTTTCCTGGAAAAAGAGGGACATTTTCAATGAATAGAAACATGACAGTTGACAGACAGACACCTGAGTGTTTCAAAAGAGATGCCAAGTTGTTACAACATCAGCCTGGATGCAAATTCAGCCCCAGTTACCCCTTTGTCTGCCCCCACATTTACTTTCATTCTCTGCTGTCTTTATCTAGTAAGGCTGAACTGCTACATGAATAAAAGCTACCAAGACTGGTTTCGTTCACTTTGGAGGAGAAAAAAAAAAAAACCTTTCTAACATTGATCATTATAATTTGTTATGGCAAACTTGCAAACAATTGGTACTTGTTTTAAATTTCAAGTCCAGGACTCCCTCTTTTGACTAGGTTTCAGTCTTCACTTCCTCAGAGAAAATGTTTAAATCCCCTACATGCTCCACTGAGTGCAGGTGCACTGAACAACAAATCTTCAGTGAGCACAAAGATGATTCAGAGCTATAATGTGGGAACATAACGTAAACGACTTGTGTCAATAACTTAACGGAACATCAGGTGAACACAGTAGCTCCAATTATAAACAATATACATGGTGTTTTGCTATGGTTTTGTCTCTGCTCTTTTTGGAATCCTCCTGAAAACAAAAGGTTCATCAGTTCTGTTCTGTGCACTTAAAAAGCGAAAGGAAGAACATGGGAAAAACCTTATAATTCCCAGGGGATGTAGTGCCCTTGCCACCATTGGTAGGAAGACGCCGTACCAGCAGCCCCATCAGGTTTAAATTATATTTCAGCTGAACCTTAACTACATATGTCATGAAGCAGCAGTAGACTGTAGTATTTATACACCATGAGAGCTGGACTGAGCTCTGTTGTGCATTTTCTTACCAGACAGCTGAGGCTCCACAACTTTGGTAGAGTAGTCAGGTGGAAACAGATTCAGAGCTCCCTCAAAACCCTCCTCGCCCTCAACACACTTCTCATAGATAAGTGCAGGATCTGGGGGACAACAAATTAGTGGTTTCGTCAAGTGGCAGATGATTTTGAACGTGTGTGTGTGTGGGTACTATATGATTGATGATTGATGAAAAAATATATCTCAGCTTCATTTTCCCTTCAAGTTTTTTATTGAACTTGTGGGATAAAATGTTTCTTGAGAAACTGACAGTTAGGACAAACTTATGTTTATATCATCATGTTCAGGTTTTACTGTGTTTATTGCCATCATGTTGTTGTTAAAAGGTTTAAGCACTTACGATTGCACAGTTTCTTCAGTGACGTGATGGAGGACAGGGCAGACACACTAATTTTGCCCTCCTGTAATGTTCTTACAGATTTGGCCTTTCTCAGGAAGTGTTTATAGAGCTCTGTCTGCAGAGGAGTTAGCCTGCAAGGACACAGCCACGGTCATGTTTAAATCAAAGCACTCTGCAAATGATATACCGACAACATTATGAATTCTAGCTTAAACTTGGAATGTTTTTAGGTTCTGCTGCTGAAACTGGAACATCTAAAAAGTATGTACATGTGTACGATTTGTGACAAACACCTACAATATATTGTCATGCCAACAATTTAACAAGAAACAAACAAACATTACAGCTTTCTTTTTTCTTTAAATCTTCTCAGAGAAATGGATCAACCTACCTGCAACACACAACTTGCTCAATTTTCACTGGAAGATATTTGGACAAGATATCAGATGTTCTTCTTATCAAACACCTGGTGAGGCAGAAAACATCAGTTTTACAGAGGGAAAGAAATCCCAATGAGTGAAAAATCTGGGAAAAGTCTGCACTCATCACAATTCAGTGGATAATATGGAGAAAATCTTCATAATGTGAGCAATTCAGAAGGGACCAGCACCTGTTGACAATGCTGATCAGCTCTTTGAGTTTCTCCTCTCCAACCTCTCGGTCTCTTTCACTGGCATCTGCATCTCGACCCCTAAGGATGGGAAGCTCAAATCGTTTTTTAAACTCCTGTGCCGTACCTGCCACAAAGGTAATAAATAAATAAATAAATAAATGCGGAGAGTTTGCCTATTTTGTGCATCTAGATCAATGCTTACCGAGAATCCCAGCATTCACAAAGTGGACTAGGCTGAAGTACTCCAGCAGGTCGTTCTGGATGGGTGTGCCTGATATCAGCACTCTCCTCTGGGCTCTCATGGCATTTAAGGCCTGGTATGTCTGATTGTCTGAGTTCTTTAGCCGATGGCCCTGCACACACACAAATATTAAAGTTACACTACTGAGAAAACAATCAGTGAGACTTCTACAGTGTGATGAAGAGGATGCAGTACCTCGTCACAGATTACAAGTCCAACTTGGCCTTTGTGCAGCACCTCAGCATGGAGTCGAAATGTCTCATATGAAATGATCAGGACTGGTGTAGGGACTCTCAAACCATGCTGAGAGATGAAGTTCACTACAAGTTGAAGGAAAACAATCCAATTAACATTTTCTTTTTACTGTATTATAAATAAAGACACTGGTATACACAAAAAGCAACGGCCAATGACGACTGCTTATGATTTGTGTGACCCTGTGATATTTAGCCAAATTTCAAAGTGCCCACTGACAGGAACACCTGTTAAGCACCAAAGGAAGGTCATCAGATTAAGATGTCCAGATCAAATCAGTGGATTTTAAAGATAGACCCAAGAGAGTTTCAAGTCTTGAAGTCTTTTAATTAAGTGACTGAAATCAAGTTTAGATTTGATTATTTTCATTTGATGCATTATGTTGGAAACAGAGCTGGTATTTGCTTTGTTTTTTACTTTTGGCTTAATATTAGTGGTGATATAATGTGTGAATCAAAGAACAACACAGATGATGGTTTGATTATTAAAAGAGGCAATTATCCAATAGGACATTGTGCATGATGTTTCAAAATGTAAATAAAAGAAACATTTTAATTCCGTATACTTGTTTGACTAGCCATCGCATTGAAAAAGACATTAAAATGAGTAAAACACAAAGATCAGGCTCCTTCTGATCAACCTGTTGGTACATTACAAGGTACAAAGATCCCCAGATTTGTATGATCTTTTATGTGGGCATCAATACTGAGACAGGAGGAGAGGTAATGTACCTAGATCTCTATCGATGTTTTCCTTTGAACCTCCATCGATGGCAACTGGCGTAATGCGTCCTCCCAACCACTTTGCTACTTCATTGTACCAGTTGCGAACTAGACTGGAAGGTGAAACCACAATGGCCTTGTCTATCTCTGGCTTAGCATCAGGGCTTTGGCGCAGCAAAGTCCACATAAGGGTGATACATTGCAAAGTCTTCCCCAGGCCCATCTCATCAGCCATGATGCAGCCATATGATCCTGAGATGCGTCTGCCCGTCACACACTCCCAGAGGAATTTCACCCCCTTCAGAAATCAAAGACATTCAGGTTTCATGTGAAAGAAATATATTTTACTTTATGTACTTGCTTCTCATGGTTCTTCGTAACCCCTCTTACTGATGAAGGTGTTTAGAAGTAAGAGCTTGTGAGAAGACCATAATCAGCACATTATGTAGCAGATTCAGATCAGTGTTGATTTAGCATGCCTTGGTCCTCGCTGGCAGCATCCTGATCTAATGCAGGTAATATACTGACTATGCAAGGCTACATCCCAAAACCTCTCAATTAATGACCAGGGCTATCACTTCTACTTGTGTTTGTTTTGTGTTTGTCTACTATGTTGAGGTCAAGATTGAACTGGCCTCTCATCTTTCCAGAGATACACAAGTGTAGATCTTAATTAAAGCAGATATGGAAATTCTATTCTCACTTGGATCAGTAAAGAAAATAAATCTTTTACCTCTCTCTGGTGGGGTCTGAGCACTTTTCCTAAAACTGGATCCACAACAACATGGACTGGTAGTTTTTCTCTACACAGGAAAAAGACAGGTCCTGTTAAACATTTTTACCATGGTCAAGTCAACTACATATGGTCACTTCTGTTCAAATTGCATATGCTGGTGAATTTTGAAGTATAAAGCCATTCCTCTGCTCTGATACTTTCCATTTTTGTTCACTTAAAAAAAAAAAGAATGCAGTTGTGGTGTGTTCAAAGTAATTCCTTCCTCACCTCAGTGATCTCATTTTGCATACACACACACACACACACACACGTATGTCAGTGCAGCTGCATTCATCTTAACTATGAGTATTATCTAATAGCCGCACAACTTATTTTCAGAAATACATTTGATCCGCATAAATAATTTAATGGGACTGCTCTTAACTTTCTCTTAAACCAATGTCATTCATTTTGTAAACTCTTTCAAATTGTACTGAAACAAGGTTAATAATTTCTACTCAATCACTTGCTTCTATTTGGGGAGAGTTAACCAAGTAAGAGATGATGAAACCTATTGATTTGAACCTACTTGTCAGCTTTGATTAGGTCATGAGCACTCAGGGTTGGGGGATCATACAGAACCAAAGCATCCTCTGCATAGGGATCATGAAGGGCTTTCCTTACTCCTGCACGCTTGAGACCAAGCACCCTGATTCCCAGCGAGCCTGTGACAGATTCACCAAGAGAGCAGGTGAAATAGTCCTTGTAGTATGTAGTAATCACAACACAAAAGGGGAGCAAGTGATAAGAAAATTGTTACCTGTGTAATTTGGAATGGGTATCTTAAACGGCTTGGAGAGGATACTTCTAATAAACGCCTCCTGTAGAAAGGATTTTAAATATTTGACTGTGCCAGTGGCATCGAATTGTGATCATTGGTGTCACCAGCAAAGTGTATGCAAAGGTTAAACTTGATAGTCCTCAACAATGCTTACATGTTTGTCCCCATCCATAGAAGCGGGACGGTTGTGGAGCTGAGTCTGAGGCTTTCTGAAGGGGGAGATATGGTTTTCTCTGTCCGCTCCATCACCCTTTGTTCTTTTATCCTGTGAAAAATGATTAATCCTTTAGAGCAATTATTACAAACATTTGTTAACACTCGTGATTTTTTTTTTTTTTTTCGTTTTCAAAACAAACCAGATCTGGAGAAAGTAGTTTTCTTGATATTATGAAGAAAACCCATTTGGGCCTCATTTATCCATTCCCTATATGTTGGACCATTTGGACCAAATCAGCGAAAAAGGAAAACACATGATTTCCGATGACAGCTGAATTGTGCTGCAGGTGACAGACACGTAAACATGTAACGCGGTTTCATCTGTGAATGGCTTTACTCACACTCCTACATGTCCACTCTTCGTCTTCGCCGGAAGTCCCTGCTTGCTTTCGTTTAGCGACTTGACTGGGAGCAAGACTGCGTCTCTGCGAAAAGCATTTGAAATGTTTACCCTAAAGGACAGTAACAGTCGGAAGCGTCGTGGAAATCAACCATCAAACTTGGCTTGCCCACCATCTTTATTTTGCTCCCTGATGAATCCGTCTGTTGACTCGGCAGGTTACCCAGAAACAGGCGCAGGCTCGACCGCTTCACGGCCGGGAGGAGACGCCCATGTCCGTCTGTGAGCTCCCAGAAAGAGTAAGTGAAGGGTAAGCTCGGGTGTCAGGCTAAAGATTTTATTCACGCACTACCGTAACTTCCCCATGGCAGAGATTTACGCCGGGTTGCCATTCAAATTCGCGCTAAATGTTACACAAACACGGAGCTACGGCAAGTCTGAAAGGTCAAACAGACTGCCGCGCGGTTGCTGTGGCGTTCAACGTACTGCGATCTTATTCATTATCTTTTTCATGTTACATACTTTTTCACCAATATCAAGTCAAAGAGCTAATATTTTTTAACATCCAATTGGATAAATGATCTAATAATAATTTACTCAAAAATCTACATACATACATGTATATGAGGAAACATTTTTGACATTTCCATTTAGACCATTTATAAATATTAATTGGTTGCTTATATTTTTATATACCAGTTCCTTATTTATTTATTTTTTTAGCACAGAGAGTAAGCTTCGTCACTGTAGAACTGGGCGCCAAGGTAATGCCTTACAGAGAGATTGGTCTTAAAGCCAAGTACAACCTTTACCTGTCTGAGATCAGTTATGATATTGCAGCAGTATGCACATGTGCAGACGTGCACATTAAGGAATCCAGAGAGGGATCCCTGACAGAAACAGCACTCTTCATACTAAGTGCATCATTCCAATACTACAGCACATCGAACATTATTGGACTGTCTGACCTTAGTTCAACTTGAAGTGTCACTGATCTTTGAGAGATGTCTTATGAATTTCGTATGTCTTTATATATTTTTTAACTTCTTTTGTTATCTAGAGTTATCTAATTCTTTATTTATTGTTTTGTTCCGCTTTAATTAGAAATTGTATTTTCAGATTGCACATTTTAAATGTTTAAATTTTTATCTTGAAAAGATACTAATGTGCACTAGTGAACTTAAAAATGTTTTCATTTCACATTTTTTGTTGATGATTTATTATACAAGTGTGATGAATGCTGAGTGGATAGGCTCCCTGTGAACTTTTGCCTAGAAGACAGACTGCTGATGATAATCCATACTTTTTGACTATACTCTACTTGTGTAAATAAAGAGGTCTGTAAATAAACTGTTAAATACTAATTTTAAATCTGTCATACTTTTAATTGTCTTATACATTTGTTAATTTCACATGAGTGCTGTGCACCAGTTGTGCTGGAGGCAAAATACACATCCAGTGGTCACAGGATGGAGTCTTGAGGGATCCTGGTAGACTGTTGCCTCACTCTTACAAACATGGTCCAGCTTTTCTGTATCTGTGTTATTAGCCAGGTAATTCTGCTCCAGCTCTGTAGCTTCATATAGATGCTGATCGAACAAACCATGATTACTAGCATATTGCTTTGATAAAAATATTTACCCTCCAGCATGAGAGACAGGTCAGAGGCAGCTGACTTGTATCATGTAGTATTCATCATGTTTAATGTAGAAAGATATAAAGATGTAAATCAGCAACTAAAGATTTGAATACATTCAGATATCCAAGGTGAAGGACACTTGTAGAGGTATTCTCGGCAAATGTTAAATTTTCAATGTCTCCTCATTGTAGAGGTTTTATGAGGTTTGATTTGCAAAACTAACACTCAGCCAGGGCACCAAATCCATGTTTATTTACACTGCAACTAGGATAAGCAAAATTCTGTGATACAAGTGGTACAATGCAGGAGCCAACAGCGATATGTCAATATATGTGCGACACTGCCCACCTGCCCTGGCCAATAAGCATCACATGCATCTGGTCTCTCTCCAGTGACCGTACTGCAGTAGAGCTTTGGTTCTCTGCTGACAGAATGGTCTTCAAAGCCTTGAAAGCCTGTCTTCAGTTACTGAAGCAGTACAGTGTTGTAGGCCAGGAAGCCAGGCTATCAGCATTTTGCACCACAGATCCCATTGGTCCAGTCTTGGATAACACCACCCTTCACCAGCTTCACCAGGAACTCCTTCTCTTTAGCTATATTGTGAGTCCAGGACTGCAGAGGGGGAGAAGAACAGAAAGGAGATTTGGTGTAGACCGAACAGTACACTAAACAGTTGAGCATCAAAAGTTTGCTGCAGATAAAAAGGCCTATTGTACTTCAGCATAACATAACAAAAGAAATAAACATATGATTGCCAAAGCCCTTGTAATAGCAAGGATTTTTTTATAAATATTTATATATATATATGACTTTATATCCTACAGAAAACTGCACCGATAAAGTGTGGCATCTTAAAAAATCAGATCATCAGGTACCTTTTTTATGGCTGACATCATGATTTTCTCATAGTAGTGCAATGGGGCATGAGGAGTGCTCAGGTTGTACCCAAATCCAACCACAGCTACTTCATCACAGATATGAAGGGCCATCGTTATGGCAACTGTCCCCAAGGTTGGGATATTCTGAATAACAGACAAATTGAAAAGGTTTGTACAATGCATGGACCATGATTTGTAACCCAGAACAATGACTCTGCTATCTGTTTGCAAAGAGCCGATGCCGGAAGCTGACCACCTACATTAAACCTAAAAAAGTCTAAAAGCAAACACTGCTTTTAATATTATGTTATCACAAATACAAAAATGCTTCAGATCTGATGTGAAACACACAACGAACAGCTGTGGTAAAGCTGTCTGCTACTCCTCCACCTAAACTGAATAGAATGTACCTGCTAGGAAAACAATGGTCTCTCACCCCTCTGCCCATCTGTCCATTTTTGTAAGGTAAGCCTATCAGATTGAAAGATGCTTCCTGAATGAAGTAAGGGTTCAGGATGCGTATGTCAGCTGGCTCCCTTGGAACTTTTAGGGCCACCGACTTCCAAAAGCCTTCGGAGCTGCTCTGAAAGACAAAGCGTGAAAAAATTCAACCTGTTTTGACTGTGTATTAACTGCTCAGTACTTTGTTTCCTGCAGCAGGTAGCTGGTTTAATTGAAAAAGCTAATAAATTTACTTTTCCATGCTCTGCAACAAACTGCAGACAGACCCAGTTAACAACCTGCTCACCAGCTTTATGGAGCTTTTCATGCATGGAGACTGTTCCAAAGCTGAGGAGAATATGCCAGCTCACCATGTGAATGCATTATTTTGATTTAGATGTCATTTGGATAAAATACTGAACACTGAACTTTGAGGTTTTGTCCAGTTTTGTGTGGTCTGCATGCTTCAAATGAGTAATTCAGTGATCAGGGACATCTCCCACTTTTAAATTGAGCTTTGCATTTATGTTGTTACTAATGTATTTATGCTGCAGTGGCAAAACAAAGTGTTGAGCTACGTTACCGGCGTTTGGTTGAACACCACTTGTTGAAGCCATTTGAGGTCTACAGATTTAAAGGCAGAAAGGACGAATAAAGAATGCGCCTCATAGCGCTCTATCTTTTGGATGGCTCCCTCTGGATAAGTGATCCTCATGGTGGTCTTGGAGCCAACATCTTTCTCAAAGCCCTTCACTGGGGCCGCATTTAACCTGCAACACAAACCTGGAAAATCAATGAATCACAAAATGTTTTTGTAGAACACAAGAAAACAAAATACCCCGCCCCCCCCCCAAAAAAAAAAAAAAAAAAAATCAGACACACTCCTGGACTTTATGGGGAGTGTGCATTTTCTCAATATATGATTTTATCCTTTGGAATTTGAGGCTGTTCCTTTTAGTATTTGTGCTTTCACACTTGTATGGGACCAAGCCTTAGCCTTAGGTCACCCAGTGGTAGTAGTATGGATGTGCCATAATATACCTGACCACCACATCGTACTGATCAATCCTGTGTCCCAGAGACTTGTTGGATAGGATTCCTCCATTGCCTACAATGATGCATGTCTTACAGCTCAAACTGTAACACAGAGAAGATACACCATTTTGATTTGGTACAAGATTTCTTTGCAGCAAAAAACACATGTAAAGAAAATATTAAATTAAAAGTCTGTTTTTATGGTGGCATTAATAATGATAGGAAGAAATGTTGAAACATAAATTCATGGTTCAAAACCATAAAGTAATCATAATTAATTCCTTAAACAAAACAAGCATGTTTCCTAAAGCTATATATTGTGGAATATGCAGCATTCAATTGATTAAAATAGGAACAATACAGACATTGTAAATGTATCTAGTGTCTGCTGCCTTATATGAATGATGAACCCGATAGGTACTCAGTCTTTAAGAGTTGTGTGTGTGTGTCTCTGCGGGTGCCTGAGACCACAGTGCTTATGTTGTCAGAAGCTGCACTATGCACACACTCTGAATACAGATTACTTGATTTTATGAGGAAAAAAAAAGATTGGCACCTCAGCATCTGTACGTTCTAAAAAGTTTCAGACTGACTTGTCAACAGTATACAAGTACTCTAAAGTCCCTGTGTGTATCGGAGCAAGGCTAGATTTGCACCATTGTACCTTTCAAGCTCCTCTCCAAGGCCATAGCTCTTAGTTGATGAAAGAACAGTATCTAAGATTTTTCCTGCAGATAAAATAGAGAGGAGAAGTAGAGAAATGTAAAAAGTGAGGTGAGGATTACAGAAATCGCTCTCCTAATGCAATCAAATTCAAAACTAGACATATTGGCAAATGAGGCTGCTCTAGGTAAGCAGACATGTTACAATGCTATACAGCTATTAAAGAGAGGAACATGGGAGCCTTTATACACGTCCCTGGCTCTTTTGGGGCATGCGAAGAAATTGACAGCTGAGGGAAAAACTTAACCAAATGAGAGAGCGGATATAACATGGCTTTAGGATAGAAATCTTGTTGTCATCAGGTTTGACTTTGGTCTCTCTGATTTTTAGGGACGTGTATCATTTGCAGTTACAAAAAAAAAAAAAAAAAATCCTGGGTC
Source organism: Echeneis naucrates (assembly GCF_900963305.1). NCBI lineage: Eukaryota > Metazoa > Chordata > Actinopteri > Carangiformes > Echeneidae > Echeneis > Echeneis naucrates. The sequence goes on from NC_042514.1 coordinate 15,154,822, forward strand.
ACACTCTCCCTCTAAACTGTATGCACTTCACTTGGACAGCATGCCACCCACCGCACGAGTACATTCTCAAACTAAGCAAAACACTGAACACATGAGTCTTTGGGACAATTGGCTCTTCAAACAGCCGAAAAAGGAGAGGGGAACTGGCACTGTTGAAACAAATGAGATGCAAAAGAATGCTTTATCCAAATTAGTCAGCGTTTTTTATCCTTCAGTACGGTCAGATGCCAGGCCATTCAAATTAGTTTTGCAGCTAGTGGTTAGAAAATCCAATCGTAACTAGAGAGCAGTGGTCCTTAATTTGGGTTGATCAACTACAAAGACGCAAATGTGTAGACATACCTTGAGATTTTATTCCAAATGGAAGTAAATATTCACCAATCTTTGAGAATTTTTTGTAATTTGGATCAAGGAATATGGGTACCGGTTTGGAAAACCTGTTAATACAAAAGAAAAATATGTTACAAATATGCACAATTCATCTATTACAAATGTGTTTAACTGACTAGTATTTCTGGTGCCAACTCATAAGGGTAGCCAAGTTCAATTGCTAAGCTGATTAATCATCAGATCCTGATACTGAACAGAAGCTGTGACAAATTGCAAGCAATTGGTTTGACAAGTCTGCAGTGCCAACAACATCACACACATAGGGCGTGTATTCTTACTTTGGATAAATAGCAGTCATCTTGGCAGCAGCAAAACCAGGCTTACAGGAACCCTCACGGGAATTATTGTACTCGTAGATCAGCTCCAGAGGACTTCAGACATGAAAAAATTAAGTCAGACAATGATCTACGTTATGCCATCACTGATACGATGCATAAACACAGTTGCTTAGCTCCAAGACTTTGACTTGGTAGTGAATCTTATTAACAGTACAATGAATACTCACAGTTTACTATCCAGCTGCAGAATGAATCCTTGCTTATCATACACTGGAAAAAACAAAAGGAGGTAAGTAGGTAAAAAGAAATTATATGCCTGCATGTCAAGAATTTGAATCATCCAATAACAGTGAAAGTTGTTGTTTGAAATACAATAAAAGTGGGAATAAATGTGGCAGGTATCCTGATTTATTCCTCACCAGAAATTGCATTTTTTTAGAATTACATTTCACATGAATATTTAAAAGTCTTTTCTTCAGTTTCTTTGTTGCATTTCACTGTGTTCATGTGGTTGAAATCATCCGTGACGCTGATGCCAACACATTTTGTAATTGCCTGATAGTTCATATGAATAAAAGGAACTATTAGTAAAAATTACATATTGAACAGCCAAATCCGCTTCACCTTACAAAATTATAAGTCAGATAAAGCCCTGGTAAATGGCAAAAAACATCACCCATACCACTCCGCTATTAACCTCTGGATGCAAATAAACTTCCTCAAACTTCCTCAAATCTGAGCTGATCTTCAATGGCCCCAAATCTCTCACAAAGCCTGCCCACCTGTCCGCCCAATGCTTAGCCCTGTGTCCCCCTGCCCCCTTTGCCTCCGCAATACTGCCCATTTCTCTCCTTTTCAGCTGCTGAAGCTCTGATTCAGGCATTTCACTTCACCGCCAATACCATGACCACATCACCCCGGTCAGCTGGGCCTCCACTGGCCTTCAAATCCCTCCACAGGCTTGCTCCCTCCTACCTCAAAGACCTTCTCCACCCATACACTCCCTCCAGTAGTCTCCAACCATCGGACGCCAACCTCTATTCCACCCTCTCAGGACTAAGCATCAGACCTAAGGGGAACAGAGCTTTTTCAGTTGCTGCCCCCACCCTCTGGACCCTGCAATAGTTTTTGCTCTGATATATAATGTCAGGTTTAAGACTTTCTATAGAAAGGCATATAACTTTGCAAAGCATGCCCAAACAGCTGAATTTACCACCTTAATCGAATCGAAACAAATAAATTAGTTGCCAGTCTGCACTTGGTGTTACCTTATATATAGGTATATAGAAAATACAGAAATAAGAACCCTCTTTACAGTGCATCATCACACCCACTCTGTCCTGGTTTACCGTGTTTACTTTAATTTCCAACATATGGACGTTTTAAGGAGGGCAAATAATCAGATACGTGTCAATAGCATATTACACAGTTCACTGTGGCCCTGCATAAATATAGCATAACACACAACATCAACATCAATTACATCAACAAACCAGCCATGTTGTCAATCTTATTTGCGTTAGGAAGAAGCGATAGGTAATCTTTATTATTATTTGAGTAACGTTTCAGCTTACCATGAACACAGAGGATCTCGAGTCTCATTGGCTTGGCCTATTGTAATTTGTGTCATGTGCACTGCCAAAAATTTTGTTGCGGTGGGCCCTCTAGAGCAGTGGTTCTCAAATGGGGGTACGTGAGATTTAAAAAAATATATGTTAAATATAGCAATCAATTCAAATGCCCTTAAAAATGTTTTAGGGTTTTTTAGCTGAGTACCTCTTAACTGTTAGGGGGCACTGAACAATGAATATACATTCATTCATAAATTTATGTCACATTTATGTCACTTATATCAAAAATAATAGTCACAAAATAACACTTGCTAAGTAAGGCTTTAAAATTAAGAGATTTACATCCCTTCTAAACGCCAGTCCTATTCAATATTACCAATATCTTTATTGACCGATCCTCTCTCTCAAAATTGATTCGTAGGCAACTGGACTTGTATTTGACCAACCTTATTATATTGTTATATTGTTACTGGTTCCTCACTGGTTCTTTATCATGATATAAGACTTAAATTGCAATGAAAAACAATTTCAGAAGAGGAGTAGAATTGATTTTTCTGGCTTTTCAAAGCAAGATGTTCTGACTATAGATTAAGATTCATGGAAAATTGAGATAATCAAGCAAATTTACTGTTTTCGTCTGTTTTTAAGCATTATGCCTATTTATCAGAGGAAAACTCACATGATATGTGGCCCCTGCCTTGTAAAGTGATCCTCCCTGGTGCGTAATAGAGGATTCCTAGGGCCAGCATGGAGCACAGGCCCACGAGCAGGTTGCAACCAAGTTTTGCTCCCATCTCTAGCTAGCACATATGGCACATCCAACACAGTCTGTGTGAACAGGATATAAAACTGGAAAAACAGGACAAAAACAAATTAGACCTGCACACATACACACCATCTTACTACTTAAAACAAACACAAAGATTGCTGACTTTGTGATATTCTGCACCAGTCAACAGGACTATCAAACTCATCTACAGTGCAATTTTCCCAGACAGTGTCTTTATTCAGAATGATCCAAGCTGAGAAGTAGGGAGGCTATTTGTCTCCTGTCATGAGATGACATAAACACAACACTTGAACAGTGAACATGCTAATTTTCACTTCTTTTCTTCCTGTAATATCTTTCCAGCGATGCACTGTTAAACCAGAGACGGCTTGGCCACGGCTTCCTCTGAGAATAAGCATCAGTACAAATGTCAGTTCAGATGTGGGAAGAAGCCAGGCCATGCTCCTAAGCAACTGGAATTCTAACCTTAAACCAAGAATTGCACTGGACCTGTCTTTATTCAGTAACTGCTCATTTGTGCTTCGAGACAGACTCATTCTTCAAGTGAGAGTGTGTCAACTGTCGTGTTTGGATACAGACACACTCACGACAATATTTTTGAAAGCGATTGGGTCCTGTAATGATTAAGTTTGGGGTCATGGTGTTTAATTTGGTTCATGAATTTAAAATCAACTGCAAAAGTGAATGATCAAAGGCCTTGCTCAGCCCTACTGTACCATTGGGTCTTCAGTGAGGTATGCAAACTTAACAGCTGGTTTCAAAACGCACATCCTTCATCTCAAGTGACTCCTTTTCCACTTTGTATTTGTCGCTTTTAACACATCCTATTCCTTGGTCTGGCATCACTGTGCTTGCGAGTGAGAGAGGTGGAGTGGACCATGACAAAGCTGAAGGAATGATATTCATTATGAACAATATTTTATACAGTACATTTCAGAAATGATAATAATAATTTCCACCATTTCCTTAAAACTTTGAGTGGAGTTCTGTTGTGTGACAGAATTTCTGTCCTGGCAAAAAAATAAATGAATACTGCACATTGCAAGGTAATAAGGACCCAAAACCCCAAATCAAGCAAATATGTAGTAGTTAGACTGCAGCTTTGTTTTTCTGTCCTCACAGTAATGATCATTAGCCTGCTAGCCCGGATAACATTAGCTAGTCAGTTTTAGGATGCATCCTTCGACACACGCTATGAATGTGACAACGGAGATACCAAGGAAACGTCTGGATGTATAACAATAATAATAATAATAATGGTGATAATAATAATAATAATAATGATGATCATCATGAGTCGCTGCTAGCGGCTGTCCGCTGTCAGCCCTTTAAAACGGGTACCGTTGATTTTCAGGCTGACCTCGGACACGTCGGTATTTCCTGTAAACACGCCGGCCACCGAGCTTTTGATACACATTGCTCAATATTAGTATTAGGTGAAAACATCCTGCTGCTCTTTTTTTTTTTTAATCTCTACATTTAATCAACATACGTTTGGGGGGCCGATCATGTCCGTGTGCTCCATGAGGCTCAGGCCAGTCCGGACTGACTGCGACCCGATACTGCCGGAGGGACGTCACGGTGGTAAGAAATAAAGTTCAGCCTACCAGGACACGGCTGATGGTTATATTTAGGAGTACGGTTCTTCCTGTCATAATGTGCAGTATTAGAATACATCCAAAATATTGAAATGTCATTTTCTAACAGAGTTATGACTCAATTATATTACTAACTAAGGTGGCAGAAAAGCTGATTCCTCCCTCCGTCACCAAACCAACATTATTTTATTTTGTGATGTGAAAATTACATAATTGCCAAATCTTATTTAATAATAAAAACTAAATATGCTGATTCCTGTTTAATGTAGGCTATAGCAAGCTCGACTTATTAGATCATCAGTCAATTTGTATTTTCTATTAGAGCTGCTTATGACTGGAATGCTGTTTCCACCAGTATTAGAAATCAGAAAGTGACTCTTGGTCCACAAATACTGCAGCAACTATACAAAAGGCACAGCAGCTGCAAACCTAAAAACCTGAACCTTTTTTTTCTTCCTTACATTTGTGACATAAGAAGAACTTGTCAATGATATTTGTCAAAGACATTTTTTTGTGAAATATATTTTTTTATCGAGTATTAAAAATCTGCATCATTACGTTTAGAAACGCAACCTGCGCCAAAACTTTGCGTCGGGGTGCTCGGCAGAGTTGGTACCAAACAAGAGATGCTACTTTTATTTTCAGCTGGTGAAAGCGCTGAGTAAAATACTCAGTGGCATCCTTTCTTTTGTTTATAACTGTTAACATCAAGAGGCGGAAAATACTGCATTTAATGTTGAAAAGGACAGCAGGAGAAAAGACTGAGTGCGTCTGCAGAGTGTGTTGTGACAGATTTATTTTATTTACTTCCTTTTGCTCATGGAGAACCTGTTGATGAAACATCATTAAATACTGCTTGATTGTTCTTCACAAAGTAAAAAAAAAACAAACAAACAAACAAAAAAAATACATTTGTATTATTTCTCTGCTGATCTCTTCAACTAAAACGTATATGAGGCGTGGTATGGAAAACGTGGGCTGGCACGGCGCGGACTGGCTCTGTGATTGGCTGGGAGCTCTACGGAAGCCCGTCCTCTCCCAAGTCCATGTAAACAAACACACACTGAGCATGCGTCACTGGAATAATGGTGGACTGTCTTTTCTTCCCGGACTGATGATGTCTGTATTTCTACTCTACTACCCGTGATCTGAGAAAATAACTCGCCCATATTTCAACAAGTGTAAGTTCGCGTTTGTTACTTTGGAATGACTTCGGTTGTAGGAAGGAGGGAATAACTGTACGGATGTGCACAAGAAAGCGACAGTCAGCAACAATCCGTGTTTGCTAGTTCGTTAGCTGAGAGCGGAGGCAGCTGTCAGATCTCTGAGTCCGCTATCCAGCAGTTATGTCTCATTTGAGTCCATTACTTTCCCTTTTAACAGGGCAACTGTCGCAAATGACAACCAGTTGCAATTTAATAGCAACTATGACGGTGTCCTCAATTTTGTCGATTACACTTTTAGTCCCTGAGATGCATAATGTGCTAGCAGTTAGCATGTAGCTAGCTAAATATATTTTTCGAGGGGCAGTGTTGTCAGTGGGCCACGATATGTGGTGGACGTATTATTCACCCAATCACAGATCAAGGACCAGAATCTATCTAAAACCCTCCCGGCAGACAATGTTGTTTACTAACTAAAAGTTCCTCTGGTTATGAACCGGACAAAAAGGGATTGTTGTTATGTAGGGCACAGAAATAACGCAGTCGAGTTGAATGTTTACAAGGTGAGCGTTTAGAAGAGTAACAGCCGTGGTAGTTACAGAAAGTTACTCTTCTCTATAACTATACGTTACATAGATGTTTACGATTTTGGATGAAAGTTTTCTCTTTCCATCAGTAGATTAAAGGATTCAATGATCTGAAACCGGGTTTTAAATGGATATGAAACATTGGACAAGGTCTAGTAAGAACCACTGACAGCAGTGTCAGCGAAAATTAACTTCTCAGCTAATGTTACGTCGATAACATTAGATTAAACTGTTACTAAACAAAACATTGAATAACGTTCACAACATCCCATCATAACGTAATTTAAAGTAGTTTGTAAGTCTAGACAGGATCTTCGTACATCTTGATTCTTATAATGGTATTATAAGAATGACTGATGCAAGGTAAAACATACAAGCAAGTGTTTTTACTACTTACTACTTACTTACTACTTACTACTACATATAAAATGAAGGTTTCATAAAGAGTTCTTTTTTCAGTCAGTTTATTTATTTTGTCAAGGTTTGATGATTTCCAAACTCAACATGGTCCCATTTTGGGTAAGATCTGTATTTTTCTGGATGCGGCTTCTGGTTGTCAGCTTAAGCAAAGATGGATGGATGGATGCAGATGTGGGAACTTTTAAGTTGCATGTTGTTTGGCTGAAGAAAATAGCTTTTTTTTAATGATTAATTTATTTATTTATTGACATGGAGCCTAACAAAACTAATTCTAACTGCATCAATGGCCAGGAATTATTAGCCCTTTACTTTACCCATAACTCCATAATTGTAGACAAACTTGAGCTCAAGACGTGATTGTAAGATAAATTATGCAGATATGGACAAATGCTGAAAAATTTAAAGTTACTGTGTTCAAGTGAGTTGGACTGTTTTCATGATCATCTCCATGTTATCAGTGTTTAGGTCAAAGTAACAACCCTAAGACGAGATGACCACACAGGCTCAAAGCATAGCCTCCAGGATAATGACATTCACCCCCTCTAAAGAGGAGTTCAAGGACTTCAACCGGTACATTGCTTATATGGAATCGCAAGGAGCACACAAGGCTGGAATGGCAAAAGTAAGTAAGTGCTGTGTTTTGTCAGGTTGTTATGTGACATTGTGGTGACTTATTTTGGCCCGACTTTCAGGCATTTGAGGTCAACTTCTGCCCATTTTTATTACATGTTATGGAAATATGTCTTGCACTTTTTGTAATATGCCAATCTATTTCTCTGCTCCTTATGTGTGAGCAGAGGAGAAGAAGGAAAAGACACTTATTATTTATAAGGGATACTTTTAAGGTGACTTAATCAATGCACATTTATATTGCCAATCAATCAATGCAACTTAAATGTATGATTAATTTGGGCATCACCACTGTTGGATCATCATTATTTTAGTGAAATGGTTCTATTTAAGGTTCTGATCATACAGGATCATAAAATACATCCATTGTGAGGCTTTAATTTAGTTTATCTTTGTTTGCATGTTTTGATTTTTGTCACACTGTGTATTTTCAATTTGTCTACTTTTGTGGGGCGGATGAGTGAGAAAGAAAACTGTGCGAATCATTACGGATTAAGCTTGTGCGCTTAAAAAGAATGTATTAGTGCTTCTTGTCAAGTGGGGATTTTTAACAGTAGCATTCATTTTCATATTTTGACAGTACATTGGCCCATCATTGTGGGAAAACACTGGGATTTTCCTTAGTATGCACAGTAGGCAGTTTGACTAAGCAGGGTTTTATTACACCTGGAGGGTATATGTACGTAGTATACAGCCAGTTGTAGTTGAATATCAATATGCAAAAGGTCTATCCAACTTAATGATGAAAATTAATCTCACTTTTAGCCAGGTAAACCTTTTCCTTTTCTTTCTTGTGTAATCACTTGTCTCTACTTCATCTGTTGGCACAAATTAAAAAGGTCGTTGCAGTTATTATAATTTCACGACATTGCAGCAAAGGCAATAATGCAAAGCTTTTATACAAACAAGGTTGCCAACTGCTTGGAACCTGAGCCCATGGGCTGACAGACTTAGATCCATAGCGGTGTCTCAAAGTGAAGCTTCCTCCCCTTTTCATAACTGGTGGACGATTTGAAAGGAATTTTTTGGAGGAAAAATCTTAGTCACCAATGTATTGTGAAAGATAACAATGTTCCATATTGAGAACCAAAAGTGCAAATACAAAATGCACAGCACATTTAAAGAGGTTAAAAAAGAGAAAATACCCCAAAACCTTTTGGAGTTTTGTTTAGTTTTTTTTTTTTTTTTTTTTTTTTTTGAGTAAAATTGGTCACTGCCATGACGTTAGGAAGAGGGAAGCTGCTAATAGTTAAATGACAAGAGGGTGTTGCTTTGCCTTGGAGGGACAAAATATAAGCATGCAATGAATGCAATTTAAAAACAAACAAACAAACAAGCCCCCAAAAATACCCCAGACATGTTAATCGTGGCCTTTTAATCAAATGTGATTAACGTGTTAATGCTGACAGCCCAAGATAATGTCACAACATAGAATCCACGATACGGCATTTAACAAGATATTTAGAGGGTGGAATAAAAATTACTGAAAGAAATTCTTGGAAAAAATTTTATTCTATATTAATGCAGTATACAGCATGTACATTACAACTATAATGTGTACAAGATTTTTGTAATTTTATAGCTCTGTGGAGCTTGTGAAGTCCAGGTATCTGTTGTTATTGAGGTGCACTCTGCTTATTTGATGCACTGTCACTTTAGCTTTTGTCTCTTTATATAAAGGGGTTAGCACTGGGCCGCTGGAATGTGCCCGTGATGGAGTTGCATACCTGGGCTCTAGTATGTTCACCAGTCTCCTAAAGCCATAATTGTTCACCACAGAAATTATCTCAATTCCTTGGTCATGTATTCAGCAGTAGATCTAGTAATCTCTGGAGCTATTGTGCTGTTTGGGAGCAGTTGGGCTGCAAATGCTGGTTTTAGTTTTTTTGGCATGGCTGAAGCTTGCTAATCCCAGGCAGTTCTTGTAGATTTTGAGTGATTATGTTCTACATCGCTTCTCATATAAGTTGCATTTCTCGTAATGTAGTTTAGCATCATCCAGCAGTGCTTTCATATTGTTTGTCCATTTCCTTTTCACCATCTGCACTTTATGAAACAGGAGAGCACACTGCTGTAAAACTCAATAGAGCGTCACATATTCTCCTGCTCATTCGTTTTGATCTGCCATTTCTCTCTTGTGCATTGTCTTTCTCTCTCGTTCTGGTAGGCTTGCATGCAAAGAGTGATGGAATTCTATTTTTCACCTGATGCTGTCTCTAACATGGTGGAAAAAAAAAACTTTGACAATCTGCGAGTACAATGCTGCTGCACAAATGATCTACCCTTAATCTCAATTTTTTGCTTATTGTTTATACAAATAATGTATTTTAAACTTCAAGTCATTAATATTGAAGAAAACCCATTCAAATGTAACTAAAACACTCTCTACTACACTCTACACTCTCTAAAACATTCTCTCTGTTTCTCTCTCTGCCCAATACCAAAAAGATACAGGAAAAAAGAAAGCATGAATACAAGGAGACATGCAGAAAACAGTTCTTGATATCGGCAAAGGCATAAGTTATCAGCAATTTGTGCAGCTCTTCTTTAAATATTGTTGTCAATATGCCTATGCGGTCCTCATTTCTTGCAGATCATTCCACCCAAAGGCTGGAAACCTAGACGCACATACGATGACATCGATGACCTTGTGATCCCTGCTCCCATTCAGCAGGTGGTGACTGGCCAATCAGGACTGTTCACGCAATACAACATCCAAAAGAAACCAATGACCGTCTATGAGTTCCGCAAGACCTCCAACATGGATAAGTCAGTTTACATATTCAAATTGTTGTCGATTGTTAACCAGTTGTTTGAAAAAAAAAAATAAAAAAATTATATTGCAGGCAATCTGGTGAAGTATATGATGTCTTTATGCCTGCCAATTTGAAATAGGCTCTTTCTGGAAATGTAAGATTATTTTCACCAACAATCTCAAAACAATTCTTCATGCAGGTTCTGCAATCCCCGATATGTGGATTTTGATGAGCTGGAGAGAAAGTTTTGGAAAAATCTCACCTTTAACCCACCCCTTTATGGAGCTGATGTCAGTGGAACACTTTATGATCCAGTAAGTTCAGATACGTTGAATGATGACATCAAATAGAACATAAATCTCCTAATTGAATTTGTACAATAGTTGCAAGCACATCCAGCCATCACTTGTAATATACACAACCAGTGAAAAGTTTGGACAGACTTTCCTGTTCATTTGAATGAGAAGTGTGTCCTAATGTTTGACTGGTAGTGTATGTTAGTACAGTAGTCCCTCGCTATATCGCGGTACACCTTTCGCGGTCTCACTGAATCACGGATTTTTAAAAATATTCAATGTAAATTGATATCGCAGATCCCTCAGTACGTTGTGGGTTTCTGCGGCTGATTGAAATTAGGCTTACCAGATGATTTCGTGCATGCTGAGTGGCTTAGTGACTGCAGCCTCAGTTCCCAGCATCCTACGCTCAGTTTACTTAGTACGCACGCAAATCACTTTGGCCAATCCTGTTTCTACTTTGCGGATTTTCACCTATTGTGGGGGGTTCTGGAACATAACATCCGCGATAGTCGAGGGATTACTGTAATTAGTTAAAGGTGCTACATGTTGCATTTTTACTTCTATGTGATTGTGACTTACAGCTACGGAATACTTTATTTTCAGGATGTGACTGAATGGAACATTGGCTGTTTGAACACCATTTTAGACACCGTGGAGAAGGAGAGTGAGATCAAAATTAAGAGTGTGAACACCCCATATTTAAATTTTGGGATGTGGAAGAGTGCTTTTGCATGGCACACCGAGGACATGGATCTGTACAGCATCAACTACCTGCATTTTGGAGAGCCTAAGTCCTGGTACAGTTACTGACACATCACACTACGCTGGACTGACATATCAGCTTTTCAGTTTCTTGTTGCTGCACAAGAATAAACGTCATCTTTTTATACTGCCTAAATATAAAAAAATCTTGCACAATCTGCTGCTATCATCATAATTTGAATAACTTTTGTTACTACTCAGGTATGTTGTCCCACCAGAACATGGCAAAAGACTGGAACGCCTTGCCAAAGGTTTGTCACAGGTTTCTGAAAAATTACATAAATGTGCCACAACAGGCAGTTTTTTTTTCTTATATCCCCCATGAAAATGAGCTTTTACACTTCTCTTATTTTACTCTCTTCAACACATAGTGCTGAAGTGGTTTTAAAGAGGAACCCAAAATCCTACCTCTGAACAATACTGACCACAACAGCAAACAGTGTATTTAACAATCATAATTAAATGTACATGGACACAAGCAAAGAAGCTCAAATGGGCTGAAGTAAACAACAGTCATTATTTCCTGTATTTCCAGGTTTCTTTCCAGGGAATGCTCAGAGCTGTGAGGCCTTCCTGCGCCACAAGATGACATTAATTTCACCCTCAATCCTGAAAAAATATGGCATACCATTTGAGAAGGTAACCTTTTTTTTTTTTTTTTTTTAGTTTGTGTTGCTGTCAAGACTTTGCGGACTAAAAAGAAAATAAACCTCGTGATTAATTAATTATAAGGAATAGATCAAAAAGAGAGAAAAATTGATGAATTAATGAGAAAATAAAATGATGGTTGTAATTCTGTGTGTTATTTTTTTCCCAGGTAACTCAGGAGGCTGGGCAGTTTATTGTGACGTTCCCATATGGGTATCATGCTGGTTTCAACCACGGCTACAACTGTGCTGAGTCCACCAACTTCGCCACCCAGCGATGGATTGACTACGGCAAACAGGCGACCCTGGTACAGATGAACAGCTGTGACTCTAGATATCATGATTTAACACACGCTCAGGCTCTATGCTGGGTTTTCCTCAGATAGGCTACTTTCTTCAGCTGTTAATGAAAACTGCTTGTACTTCTATACTGCACACTCTACTTGGTGTACCGGATCCTTATTTATTCCTTAGCCTCCTTAAATTATAATAACATATGTAATAAAACCAGGGCTAAAGTGAGGTCAAATCTATATATCAATTCATTTAAATTTGTGGTTTAGAATTATTTATTTTGCATGAAAATCAGTTTTCTCTTTCACGACTGACGTGCCCCATGGGCTCCCGCAGTTAAGAGTGGGCTGAAATTGTCATTGCCTAGTGTGAGTTGCTAGTCAATTACACATGAACATGCCATCTTGGACAGCTACGAACAGCAACTCCGCCTGGACAAAAATGGCACACTATGCAACTGCGATTTACAAGAAAAAGCTAAATAAGATATTTTTGCACTTCAACTCAAAATCCCAGAAGGGATAATATAAACAAAATAAAATTAAAACTTGGTCAGAGATTGGACTGAGATTTAATTTTTAAACTATATTGCCCAGCCCTAAATAAAAGCAGTTTATTTGCTATAACAGGAGGCGCCTTGGAACAGTGTAGTGGAATGTGTGTAGTATGTAATCAGGGTATTGTCTAAACCTACCAAACTGGATGATTGTCTGATGCTGCTACATATTCTGAACATGATCAGTCTGCTCATAAAGTCACTAAAGACATTTAATTATGTGACCATAGTTGACAGGTAAGTGTAAACTTGCCACCGTAGGAACACAGGAATATATTAAGAAATCAAGCAGTCATACTGTGACTGCTGAAGTGCAGGGACTGTACATTCCAATGGTAACTTGATGATCTTGGATAATTATAGTACATAAACATACCGAAACAGTATTTTCTATCACAGAATCTATGACCATAGTTGACCCTCAATCTATTATTATTATTATTATTGTTGTTACTATTATGGTCTAAAAGCTTTACTAGTAGTAGGGCTGAAATCATCCCGAGGTCTGCAGAGGTTCAAATAATATCCAAATGTATCATCTCTTTTTTTCAAAGCACTGTTTTGCGTTGCTCTGGGTACAAGATTTCAAGCCCAGACTAAAATCTTGATTCATGTTTTCCTTCCAGTGTTCATGTCGTCAAGATGTGGTGAAGATCTCCATGGATGTGTTTGTACGCAAGTTCCAGCCCAACCGTTATAAGTTATGGAAGGCAGGAAAAGACAATGCTCCCATCGATCACAACAAAATCACCCCGGAGCCTACTGAGTGTCCGAAAGAAGACAAAACTGAACCTACAAAAAACATTCCCAGTGAAGTTGAATCTGAGGAACCCACTGCTCCTGTCCAAGAGAATGCAAGGTTTGGATTTACAGTAAATACTAAAATATTTCTCCTACACCTAGTGCAAATTCTACTGTGTGTTTCAGTTGCATATAATGGTAATCATCAATAATGCCTGAATTCTTAACAAATGCTTACATTTACTTACTCACATTTACACTTATATTGAACTAAAGCATGTGCTGAATTATCCAAACCTAACTTTTTTTTTTTAACTGCTAATGACTTTTCACATAAACATTAAAATATTAACATGTCCAGTACACACACATTTGTCACAGGAGTAATAGTAGTAGTAGTATTTGAATCTTGTCAGTCTTTATGAATGTCTCAATGTCCCCCATCAGTCCAAAGCGTCAGCTTGAAGCTGTTGAAGATGTTAAACCAGAGCTAATCGAGAAGGAGGCTGAGGAGGTGGAGCCAAAGAGGGCCAAGCTGTTGTGCAAAGGGTCTCCAACTAAAGTGTCTGTCAAACCAGAAAAAGGTACTGTACAGTTGGCAGAGGCCTTTGTTTATGCTGATTGTGTTAAGCAAAAAAAAAAAAAAGAAGAAGAAGAACTCACTGAACAGAAGTTAGTACTTGCATAAGTAAATAAGGCATAAGTAACCTAAAAAAATATATGGTATTGGTCAATCAGGGGTTTATTAAAAGGTAAAAAATTACCTTAGTTTTGCTTTTGGGGCTCTCTCAACTCATGGCAGGGTATCCCAAAGAGATTGAATTCTGATTTACAATGTCTCAATTTGGTTCAATTCAACTCGATGTCTGGGATATTTCAGTCACAATACCAATTTTGCTTAAATATGAAAGAAGTTCTCAGAGGACTAATTAATGCACAGTTTCAGTTGCATTGGAATATTTATGTGTACTTTTTATAGAGTAGATACCACAACTGGTAACTTTAGCAAAGTACTTACCAAATTATATTAAAGATAGACTATAATTAAACAGTTTCAGTAATGGATGTTTCTGCTGCCTAATAAACCAGGTATATTTAGTTCCCTTTAGAATTGCTGCGCTACCATAATACTAATATAATATATAATGTATAATACTAATATGTAGCATTAAGTAACTTGTTTTCTATTCTAGGTATAATAAACAGGGACGGTGACATATTTAGCCAAACAATGCTGCAATGAATGAGGACTAACTGCGGCAGTAGTTGTAATAATGTTTTCCATCTATGTGTTATTATTTCAGACAAAGGGAAGATTGAGCCTAAAAAGGAGAAAGACACCAGGCCCCAGTCCAAATCTCAGTCCAAAGCTAGCGCAAAGAAAACTTCAAACAGACGAAGCCCATCAAAGAAAGAGAAGAATGGTGACTCGGCTGCAGGGGTGTGCCCTCCTGAGCCTGTGGAGAGCCAGGTGGTGGCGGCCCTGTGCTGCGAAGGAGGGGGCAGTAGTGTTGAGCCTCAGCTAGGCAGCAGCTGCAGCCCGGCACAGAAACTATTTCAGAGAACACTGAGCCCTGCAGACGTCCTGCATGTCCACAGCTATGCCAAAGGAGACTATAGCGAGGGAGAAGTCCTGCCCAAAGAGGAGAAGAAGAATGAGAAAAGTGAAGACGAGACGGAGAGAGACAGACCTGTCAACAAAACAGTGAGTGGATGCAGATGTTAAACACCCCGAATACTGTTCTTCCCATGATAGCTATGGGTTTGTTTTTTTTATTTAGATTCTCAGCAACAGCAAAAATTTTCTGAATGTTTTCACATTTTCTTTAACCTTCAGCCACTGCCTTCAAGGATTTTTTGGTTTGGCATTGCATTCATAAGTGACGCCAGTTAGAAACATTGATAAGCCAACAAACAAATCACACAAACAGTTTAGTTCACAGACGTGGAAAGTGTGAATATGAATTTGTGGTCTGTGGCAGACATTGAAGCACAAGAAAAAATTAATCTGGTGAACATCTTTCTATGACGGACACTATGTGGTGCAAGGTTTGGGGCTTCATGCGAAAGAAATACTAAACTTACGCATGTTCTTCTGAAATGTTATGAGCACAGATGCTGACAGTAAGTGCTTTTCTCCAGCAGGTGGCAGAAGCGAAGGCTGAAGATGGAGAGCCAGAGGGTGATCTGGGACAGCTGCCAGGTCACCATCCACTCATAAAGGATGGCATGAGTGATGACGGTCTGTCATATCACCAGCAGCATGCCTAGAATTGGCACTTATTATGATTGACTAATATATAGAAATGCACTAAAGGTCTTTAACATTCTGCATGTAATTGTTAATTGAACTTAACTGTGTTTTTGTGCAGAGGCTCCAGAAGAGCCCCCTCCAGTAGAGGAGGGTGGTCTGGAAGGGGAGAACTGGGCTAAACCTCTTGCTCATCTGTGGCAAAGTAGACCTCCCAACCTAAAGAAGGAGAAGGAGTACAACCAGCGCATGGGCTCCAAACCTCCATACTGCTCCATCTGCATGTTGTTCCACACGTACCAACAGGTAATCTGCACTCACCAGTTTTTGCCACTCATCTATTAAACTGCACCAGCATGTGTCACAGAGAAAAGAAAAACCACTGCACTAAAATCCCGACAAAGGTCTAATGAAATTTTATGCAAGTGAAACTATGCATTTTATAGAAGAAGCCTGTGTTCCAGTACCCGTAATTGGAAACTGTTGCATATCTGGATTACAGGGCATGTTTAGGTTAATTGGTGACTCTAAGTCTGAGTGTGAGTGGTTGTTGGTCTCTGTGTGTTGGCCCTGTGATGGACTGGCGACCTGTCCAGGGTGACCGTGCCCCACCCAATCTTAGCTGTGATTGGCTCCAGTAGCCCCACGACCTGGAAATGGATAAGCGCTAGAAGATGAATGAGTAACAATTTGTTACATTACAGTAATTCAGAACATTAAAGAGTTGTAATGTCAGGATTGCAGCCTATCAATCAATGTATAATGTATTCAGATTTTGCATCCGGCAATACATACAAGCTTATCAACCAAGTGAACTTTTGCAACAGCAGAAATAACTGTTTTCAGTCAGTTATTCTTGGAGAAAAGTTTAATTTTAAAGATACACCATACTCAGAGGATATAATTTATTGTACGGTGTTGGAACATTTATATGTCTGTGTGCTGTGCCTGCTGTCAGACTGAATGTGCAAAGAGCATAGACAGTCCTGTCATGGTTCCTGGTGGGCGGATGCGGACCAAACCTCTGATCCCAGAGATGTGCTTCACCACCACCACAGAAATGGATTCTGAGTGTGAGCAGCAGCCGGAAACGCCTCATCTAGAGGAAGATGGAACCAGCCTCCTCATCACCTGCTCTCAGTGCAGCATCCGGGTCCATGCCAGTCAGTACACCCTTGAACTAATTAGTTACAAATGAATATAAACAGCCAGAAATTCCTCACATGTCTTTAAGCACATCAAAGGTCCCAGGATTCTCCTCATTGTGCAAACCTCCTGATTTAGCTGCTTTCCTCTCTGCTTGCCAATCACCAGGCTTTGTTATGGGGCACTGTTAGACCTGTGAAAATTACAGAAACTGTAGATGAAACAATCAGAAGTCAAGCTAGTTTTCAGAGAAAATACCCTGCGCCCTCCGCAAGTGATGACATAATGAATACAAACAGGAAGCAGGGCTGTTATGGGCCAGAAGGTTGTCTTGAAATCAGATGTAAGGATGCTGTGCAGTGCAGGAACCACAATAGATCCACAATGTCCCGGCTGGAATGGGCTAGTTGTTTTGCTGGCTCTCCTTTTCCGCCTTTCTCAAAACCCTGTTTACTTTTTCCAAACCTTCTAATTCAAAAATCCTCGTCCTTAACACTCAACACTGCACTTTTGGTCCTTAGGTTGAAGTCATTTGCATGAACAGCTGTCAAGAAGGCAGACATTCCTTCCTTCCTTCCTTCCTTTCTCCCTCCCTCCCTCCAAGCCGCCTGCTTCTTGTTACAGTTAGATGGTAGTGAGTCTCTTGGTCAGTGCACCAGTTTGTCAGGCTGCATTTTTTTTTTGTTGTTTTTATGTTACAGGCTGTTATGGTGTCGCTCCAGCTAACGTGAGCAAGGACTGGAAATGTGCACGCTGCAAGGCCAACGCCATGACTGAGGTCAGTGAACACTACAGGGATGACTTATGCCTCATTCCATATTGTTGTTTGAGCAGAGCCTTCTCAGTAATTGGCAGGCCAATTTGCTTCATTTGGTCATTTTTTCAGGGTCTCCGATGAGGTTTAATTGTACTGTCACTGACCTGCATCTCATCAAATATAAAATATTCCAAAGTATACAAAAAAAATGTAATCCACAGTTCTGTATTAAAACATAACTATTATCTAACTCACACCACTTGTGATGTACTTATGAAGAGCCTTCATGCATGAAAATGTAATAATTACCACAAAATAATGTTGCAGTGGACATTATTTTATTTTATAGTTACATACAGTGACTGTGCTGTTGACTGATAGACCGTGTGAGACAATTGCTGGTGAAGCAGATTGAGAACGAAAACATCATTTAAAAATGTAAAGAGGCAAATAGACTACATTGTTGACTTCCTGCTAACCATGATCGCCACTCTGTAATTGATAAGATAAAAACACATTAGTTGCATGTAACTCTTGTTGCGTTAATATATAGATAAAATCAACTGAGGTTGACCACAAAAATTTCTGTGGTGTAATAGATGGTAATTAAACTCTCGGCTGAATTTAATAGTATGTTTTCAGACTACTGCATGTCTGTTAGTCTAAATTCACTTTCCTCTGGAAGTTTACTGTTTCTGTACTGCTATTGTGTGCAGCAGAGATGTATCAGATGTAAAATCTGTTGCATTTGCAACAGTTTAACACACATAAGCATGACAATGACAAAGTGGCCTTTTAAGGCCTATAGTTACATATGTAACTAATACAGTCTTTCATAAATAATGTATTTGCATTAACTAATAAAAACTGCAAATATGGTTGACTTTATCTTGACTCATTTCATTGCAGAATTGCTGCTTGTGTTTGCTGAGAGGTGGAGCCTTGCAGAAAGCCAACAACAACAAGTAAGTTGCTTCGGAGATGAAAAAAAAAAAGGAAAGTATGTCAAGCTATTTCAACACATGTAGGGTTTTTCCCTGATAAGGTTATTTAGATCAAAGAATTGTTGAGTTTTTAGACAAGCTCTTCACCACCAAAATATATGGAAGGTAAGATTCATTATCATCTAATAAATAACAAGGGATATGACTGCTGATATGTTTATATATAGCAGAGAAAATGAAACTTCAGGCTACCCCCTTCTTATCACGTCCATTTTGGCCAAAAAAACGCCTATTTTGCCACACCCAAAGTAAATTGAATGCTATCCCTAAGTTTTTCTCGTGTATGATCAGGGCCTCATTAGAAAGCTGCTGAGGTTTGTATCACAAAGGTCAGATTTGTTACATATATACAGTGAAGCACTCGAAAATGAGGAAATGACAGTGCGAAACAATCAACAACACAAACTTCACAGGAGATCTGTATGTGACAGTGTTTGCTGTTTAGTTTCACATTAACCCAGCAAATGGACTGAATACGCAGCAGCTTGTCAGTTGTTTGTTTGCGTGTGTGTGCATATTTCAGGTGGGTGCATGTGCTCTGTGCTGTAGCTGTACTGGAGGCACGCTTTGTCAACATCACTGAAA
The DNA here is from genome assembly GCF_900963305.1 of Echeneis naucrates. Classification (NCBI taxonomy): domain Eukaryota; kingdom Metazoa; phylum Chordata; class Actinopteri; order Carangiformes; family Echeneidae; genus Echeneis; species Echeneis naucrates. Next base: position 15,174,047 of record NC_042514.1, read on the forward strand.
GAAGTCCTGTGGATTTAAGTGGAATTCCTTTGCAGAGATTTAAGCTGGTAAGGGGATGAGCTACTTTTACATTCTCTGTGGAGAGTTGGTGTTCAAATAATCAATGCCTCTCAAATAAGCAAATAAAGATTGATAATAAAGGTGAGGTGGAGTGAAATTGCTTTTACTGTTCTACTTTGCATGATAGATAGGCTTGTGCAGTATCCAAAATGGAATATCTTGATACAGTCCAGCCCAAAATGTAATATACTGCAAATCTTTTAAGTTCTATCGATCTTACAAGATGTAAAGTTATAAAATGTAAAGCAATCAGCTGTGCTTCAAGCAGTCCCTGTTGGGTCATTTCCAATTTGCTACAATTTCCTGAGCATGACGTTTTTGGGTTTTTATCTCCAACAGAAATGCTACTACTGTAAAAAGCGGATGAAGAAAGCCTCTGGCTGCTGTGTACAGTGCTCTCATGGCCGCTGTCCCACCGCCTACCACCCCACCTGTGCTCAGGCAGCTGGGGTACTCATGCAGCCAGATGAATGGCCCTTTGTGGTCCATGTTACCTGCTGTCGACACAAAGGCCCCACTCAGATTGAGGTAAAGAACTGCTGCTACCACAATGTGCATTTCTTATACTCTTTCCATTTTTTTCTCTGCTTTGAGCAGAAGCTATTAAATCTACCCCACTTTATGTAAACTTTAATGTGCTCTCCTCCTCCTTCTGTGACAGCGGAACAAAGCAGCAATGCATGAGCTGACTGTGGGACAGAAGGTGATATGCAAGCATAAAAATGGCCGCTACTACCAATGTGATGTGGTGCAGCTCTCAAAGGAAACATTTTATGAGGTCAACTTTGATGATGGTTCCTTCAGTGACAATCTCTTCCCTGAGGACATTGTGGTACGTTTCCTTCGATTATCTCTATCATGATATTTAAGCATACCTATAACCTTAAAGGACAGAAGCTGGCTCCAGGTAATTTCCCAACCCTCAATTTCTTTGCTTTCATTTGTAAATAGTGTTTACTTGTTACTTGTTACTTGTGCAGAGCGTTACTTGAATATTGGCTTTTCAGAATTTATGGTAAATATTGGATGTTCTGTAACTAATATTGTTTTACTGAAATACCACAACATGAGTAGTTAAATCGAATCAGCTATCACTATTTTCCGCTCAAAGAAATTTAAGATAAAATAGATTTTACCTTGATGCACAATGTTCCCATAACATTAATATCAAGTGCCTTTGCTCATTTTGCTGAAAATAATTTTTTTTTTTAGAGCCAAGACTGTGCTCAGCTTGGGCCACCGCCCCAGGGTGAAGTGGTTCAAGTGCGATGGACAGATGGCCTGGTGTATGGGGCGAAATTTGTGGCAGCTCACGTCATCCAAATGTACCTGGTAAGAATGATGTGTGACATCACAATGAGCAGCACTTGGCAACAGGGAACAGAGGCTGAAATGACAGAGAGACAGGCCAAATTAAATATCTAAATATATTCATTTGATAAAGATATGTTCAAAATTCGTAGGTTGTACCCTTGGAAAGGAGGTGAAGTGATGATATGTACCTTTAAGTGCTGTCTATGTCCTGACTGTATTTTTTGCTTCTTTCTGGACTTGAGGTTGAATTTGAAGATGGATCACAGCTAACTACTAAGCGAGACGATGTTTACACTCTGGATGAGGAACTTCCCAAGAGAGTCAAATCCAGACTGGCAAGTGCAACCCCAGCCACTACATTTCACATGATATTTTCTGTCTAATCCTGTGTGCTAAATTATCAAAGAAGTAATTGTAACTCAGAATATGTACATGCCGCCCTAAAATGATGTTGATGATGATTTAAGCTTTTGTTTGTCTCTGCAGTCCAAAGCATCAGACATGAGATTTGATGGGATCTTTGAGGAGAAGGAGATCATCCAGGAGTCAAAAAGACAGAGGGTTATCAACTCACGTTACAGGGGCGACTACATAGAGCCTGTGATTTACAGAGCCATCATGGAGTAGCCCACACTCCCTATCTGCTCACCTACACACCACCTGCACTGATAGACTAAACTCTGCTCACTGTACCTTAACATAGCAGCTAGCCACTGAGAGTTTCACTCTACTTGACTTCTCTCAAGACTTGCTTTGGACTGTTCTGTTTTTTATTTCTCATTCATTCAATTTTGTAAATTCAAAAGAAAAATCTATATACTTTGTTTGAATGTGATAAAGAAAACTGTTTTATATTTTATTATTTCCGTAGGACTCCATGGACAGTGCAGTAGGCCACCCTACAACCATGGCATTACGTAACAGTAGGAAGCAATATTAAATTTGACATTCAATAAAGTAGCATACTAAAGCACCACCTAAAATGATGAGGCAAGCATCAAACTGGATGTTAAATTACCTGTTTTTTACTGAACATGACAGTGAACTGCCACCTGCGTTGTTACCTAAGCTAAGGATAATATTAGCATCATTTTATTTCTTTCCTGCTGCCATCAGTGCCTATGATGCAGAATGCAACAGGTATCAAAAGCTAAACTTTTCATTGTTTTTGTTTTACCCTCATATTTGGAATTTGTACATTGGTTAAGTTTTGCTATGAAATGGCTAAATTGATTAGCTTCAAGCGTTACCATTATTTGCAATTATTACTTAAGTTCCTGTCACCTCCACATTCTCAATTTTCTGTATTTTATTTGCCCAAATTATTCAAGTATTTAATTGTATTTAGCGATGAAGTTGCAGATTGTAGCATCGTTCCCTTTACCCCTGTCCTTCCAAGTGGAAAAACATGAAATGTTCTTTCTAGAGTGAGTGCTAGGTTTGTCCATTCTGGGCCACTGTGGAAACAACTAATAACATTGAAAGTGATTTTTAGTTTTCAGGTGATTATAGACTAATAAAAACATAAATGTTTGAAAGAATATTATATTACATTATTTGCTTACATTATTACCCATAAAAAGGAAAGAAATAAAGCCCGTTAGTTTATATCAATTTGCCAAATTTTATACCTGCCAGGCCTTCATCTCAGCTTTGCCGTTCTGCCGTTCGGAAGGTGTATTTGGAAACGTTACAGTGATGACTGTAGGATGAAACTTTCACACATTTAAATCTGTGGTAAAACAAACAAAACTAAAGTCAGTGTTTTCTCTCCATCCCTCCTTTTCTGTTTAATCACCTAGAAAGAGACAGACCAGTAGGTTCTTTGACAATCGTCTAGTCAGGAATGTGTGTACATCTTTCCTGTAGGAGTCATATGGCGCTACAATGTGAAACAACGACAGGGTTAATGACAATTATCAGATAATACATCAATGGAACACAAGCCAGATACATTTGCAACGGCATGAGCTGTCACAAATTGCTTTGATGAAGGTTATCTCTGTAGATCTCTGCCGAATGGGACAATGACATTGGCTCACAGAATTACCAAAAAATGTTCAGCCTTCACTGTACAAGGCAGCACCCTAATATTACTGAGTAGGACCCAGAGTCTGTGTGGTAGTGTAGTGGACCTGGGGGTCTGGGTTTCAGGGTTATGTCCCATGTTGCCCAGCTCGTAATTTTGCCTTTCTGACTTGCACTGCCAAATTTAAGATAAAAATCTGACTCGAGAACTTCATTACTTACGGTCAGATATCAAGTTAAATTAGTCATCTTTTTTCTGCACATCAGATTTCACAGCCAACAGGAGGGCCCCATGTCATATAGAAAAAGTTCTGTATGCAACCAAAACGGTGCTGAACAGGTCCGATCATCAGTCACATGCAGTTCCATTTATTGAAAATCATATTGCATACACATGTCAAAAGACTTCATGACGTGTTTATGGGAACTGTGTATTTCTTTAGACAAGAGTTGAAAGAGCTGCTTTTAATTTCATTGACAGTTGAAGTTACATTCTGTAAAATTATAAATCAGGAAACAAATTTGCACTGATATGATCCTTTCATTAAAGGAATAGTTCATCCAAACTGTTTGTTTTAGTTAGCTAGCTGGCTTTGATTGGCTAGAATGATGCACAGAATGATTTTACAAGTTATCCTTAAATAAAGAACAAAAGAGACGTTTCCTGCGACAGTTAAGTTGCAGGTGTTCAGTAAAGAATTCAAAGTTTAGAATCTTTTTAAAAAAAATTTTTAACTCAAGTGGATGGATCCTGGTCAGCCAATGTATATGGACATTGGCTGACCAGGATCCAAAGGAATCAGGAAAAAAAAAATTGCATCTTGGATGCTGCCAAAAAACTAACATTTCTGATTAGGGTTGAACAGAATTGACTTTTGACCTTAGCACCACTAAGACAGAAACTCTTTCTCTGTGTTTTCAACAGCAGCTTGAAAAGTTCTACTCTGTGGCCTTTGAGTTGGGATTATTCTGTTAAACAACCATTTGTCATTTACATTAGAATGACAAAGAGTGTTTCCAAGTGTTTTGGAAATACTTAGCGTAGCAGTATTCCCGGCTACATAAATGTAACAAATGGATACAACAGTGACAGTTTGTGGATGGATTATTTCTTTGAGTGGGACTAATGCCATTTCATTGTTACCCTAGCTAACTATTTAGCATTCCTTTTACATTTAAAGAAGTAGAACTGAGTATAGGTTTTACATGCTGACTTGTTTTACCAGCCTATTTATTAAGGTACTTTAGAAAAGTACCCTCTGCATTGCAAACACTAGTCTGAAGTAATACTTTAGATGTTTAGCTTGATGTTCTATTTTTTCTACGGTACATTGATGAATTTTCAAGAATCCATTCAGATTTTTAATGCGTGTTGTCTCTCCAAGTGTTTCCTCACTTGTCTACTGAAAGTTGTACATTGCACTTTTTAAATTAAAATTTAAAGTCCCGTTTGCATAGTTGTCCATTGCTAAATTGTTATAAGTCAGTTTGAGAATGTTAATTTTACATTTATGGAATGTCTTAAAGATTGTGAGCCCCTCCCTTTTGGCCAAGCTCATTTAGCACTTGTTACTGTGCTCTGGTGGCCTTCAGTTTTGTTTTGGTTTTTTTTTTGCCTGTGAACATTTTCTCATTCTGTGGGACTGCAGGGGAAAGCTAGTTTTCCTATCCGTTGCTGTCAGTTCAGGCACCCTGCTTTCATCAGTCCAATAGGAAATCACTTAATTTTTTCCATAAGGTAACAACATGATGTAAATGGGATGGAGGATTTTTGTATTCTATTTTATTGCATCGTTTTGTACAACATGTTTTGTGTATTTTCACAGAAACGTGTGAAGTGTAAATGTCATGTAGTCTATTTGAACGTTACCTAGACACAGGAGACGAGCTATCTGTTACTTGTCTCCTCCTGAAGAGATATAACTGAATTTCCAGATTATCATTCCAATATTTTGTAAAAATTGTTTGTTTTTTTGTTTCAGTAAAGAAATTTTCATTTGTAATATTCGTCTGTCTTCATTTCACATTTAACCTGTTTTCCTTGGTACCATTGTGTAAACGCAGCCTTCATACAGGGCTAAGCAGTTGTAATTAGGTTACCAGTCAAATCATCAACTGAGTTCTTAGAGCAAAGAGTTAATTCAAAGAATCTATTTAGTACAAAATACACAAGGCTCGTGACATTTTATCATGGTACTGTGATTTGTTAGTGATGATCAGTGATGTTTGACTGCTCACCTGGATATGTGACACTCTGATAAACGCAGCTTTACACCTGTGAGTGGTTTGAGAAGAGAAGATGAGATGTTTTACTGACCATTCTGTTCTGATGGCTGTAATTACTTTGCCTCAAACTTTGTTATGAACAAATGCCAATTATTTTTGGAACTAAAACCTAATTGACGTCAAGCAACTCTTTCAGTTTCCAGATCTTCCTGCCATTTATACAGTTCTTTCACAGCTAACCGGAAACACAGAAGGATGACATCAACTCTTACAGTTGTACAATAACTAGATAGAAATCCTGTTGGATTTGCTGAACCTCTCATTGTGTTCATCTGTGCTGTAGAAGCTGATGGACCCTCCTCCTGCTGCGCCATGCTCTGTTGAAAAGGATTACAGGGTCCACTTATACTTCAGCGTAGGCATGTCACTATATTTCACACAGGAATGTAAGGAAATGTGAATGAGGAGATAATGTACAATACTAAAATGTTACCTCTGTAGGTTTCTTTGGATCCCTCCCTGTGTAGACCAACCGCTTGCTGCCTCCCGTTGCCATGGTGATCATAGCATCAGGGCTCCATGAATGTTGGCTTGGTGCACGAGCCGGGTTAACCTACTCAGAGTTGATGGCTATAAGCTACAAGTCAAACATCATAGTTCCACAATGGCACAGTTTGAGAACCACTCAGCTGCCCTTCAGTTTCTTCATATACTGTGTGAAATGCTGATAATCTTTCTTTTAACTGGTAAGCAGAGAAAAAGGGGCATTGTATGTGTATATTACATACACCCTTCTGTCACCCTCAGAAATGCAAACAGGGCTACTGAGTGCCAGTGAAAGAAATCTACCATTTCTATATTACAAAACTTTATTAACATCAACATAATCAAGATTTTTTTTTCAGCTTTTTAATAACAAATAGAAAACAAGTCAGGTAAACAACATGTAGGACCGCTATAGCATGGCTTCATCCAGAACCAGTTCACTCTGCCATCTCTTCCAGTTAAAACCAAAGACCAATGCCGCTTGGAGTTACAAGTATGTTAGTCTGTAACACTGACAAAAGAGTTGAGCTTCATGTATGATGAAATGAGAAGATATTAAATGAAAGATATTAAAATATATATAATATTTATGATATGTTACGTTACAAAGACAGTAATGGGTCACTTTCCTGTGTGATGTCATGTTATACACTTTGCGCTCCCTTTACCTAAAAACACTGCATTTTTTGTAAAAATATAGTAATAACATCCAAAAACCTCAGATAATCGAAGCATTAGTACAGAAAACTTGATTTAATGTTAAAAGGAATTTGCATTTTCTAGCCAACGCACAGCTGGCCGACTGCAACGTAAGGTAACAGAGAAAATGCTTGTGGTGTGTGATTTTGTGGAGCTGGCATATAGCATCTTCTTTTCATATCATCATCTCACCAAACTTATGCATTTCTTGAAGACTTATTCTAAATGATCTAAACTTCAGCAAAACAAAGTGTTTATTTGGGACTGAGATTGAACTCTGTTGCCCAATCATACAAAATTGACAGAAAGTCACAGAAAGGGCCGTGGGTTAAAATGTTGTTTTAGGCCCATCTGTAGGTTGAACATGATAACATTTAACATTTACAATAAAGCCAGACAGAGTTTAGCAGTTAAACCAATTGAAGTCTAGACTTCAATTGTCTAGAAGGTTTTTGTATTAAATCATGGTCTTATTAATTTAATCAATATATCATGTGAGCTCTTGTCACGCTTATCTTGCAAAAACTCTGAAGAGGATTTCAGTCAACCTGAAACCCCTTGTGCCTAAAACCTTCCAAACCGATCTTCAGATCCCTGAGCCTATGACAAAAATCAGCCAAAAGTTATTGACAAGAAAACTCCATACTTCAGATGTGAATAGTGTTAGTCTGCAGTTTTATGGCCACGGACTTATTATACACTGTAGTCCACAAGGAGAAGGTCAAAGGTGAAGTAATCAGCAAAGACGCTCTCCAGTATTCAGCTTTTAAAAAAGTGAACGTACATGTCTATTGGGCTAGTAAAAATAAAAAAATATTCATAAAATCAAAGTAAGCATGTCTAGAAATGAAAATGGCAGAAAAAAAATGTTTTTGCTCTTGGGAGGAGGCAGAATTTGGGGAGTGATGGGAGCACTATGAGTCTTTTTAGGATCGTTTTTTTTTTTTTTGGGAGGTTTTGTTGTTGGGCAGAATGGCACCAGTCAAGAAGGAGGTCATGTTGTCCTCTTTCGTCTAATCTTCTGTGTTTTGTGCTGTGGTCACCTCTTTATCAGTCCTCCTGACAACCTTCTCATCGGGTCACAGGGACTGCAGGAGCTGAGCGGACACGGCTCAGAGGAGACTCAAAACGTGTCTCAAAGGAAGTCTTTCTGGGGGGGTTATGTTGCATAGTGATCAAAGCTTCCCAGGTATTCCAGAGCAGCCCGGTAGCACAGTAGGTACTGGTCCTAGGGTGAAAAAATTCAGTCTGTGGGTGGACAGCCATAAATACAAAACTTAAAAGTTTTTTTTAAACTTTGACGTTACATTGGGTTTAAAGTGTACGATACATTACATGTGAGGAAAACTAAACAACAGCATTACTGCCAGTAAGTTCTTTGATCTACTTTGTTGGCTTTTTGTTCGTTCATCTGGGTTTATTTGCATGTTTTAAAGATTCTTCGAAAACATGTTACATGCTAGAATTATCCCTATATTTATTATTCAGATTATTATTATATTATTATTTTCTTTGGTTTTCTTTTATTTCCTGTTTTTTGTGCACTCCAGCAGCAAGGTGCCATACCTCTGTCTGCACCATCGCTGGCCTCTGAGTTCGAAGCATCTTCACGGTCTGGAAGAGGTCTACCACTCCTTCATACCTCATCCTCTCCAGGACGATACTCAGGGTGATGAAGACGCCCGTCCTCCCGACACCAGCACTAATTAATACACATCATTGGAACGCCATTATGAACCCCCACGCCAATCTCACACACACACAGACACACACACACACACACACACACACACACACACACACACACACACACACACACACACACACACACACACACACACACACACACACACAGGCAAACACAGGCACACAGAGACACACACACTTACCTGCAGTGCACAGTGATTGGTCCCTCTTGTCCAAATTGCTCCTTAGTTTTATGAACTTGCCCAATAAAGTCAATGAATCCCTCTCCGGTTTTTGGCACTCCTTGCTCTGGCCAGTCAGTAAATTGAAATTGCCGAATTGTCCTGGACTGACCATCCTGACAAACACACAGAATTAGTGATAGTGATAAGTTCATCATTTTCATTTTCAACACTATTTATAGTGTTTTCTCTACCTAAAAGCCATTTCTTGGAATTGGAAAAGTGGTTCGAGTACATATTTGAATTCTGAGAAGCCCTCACTTCCCCTAGTTTATTTTATCCAGCTGTAGATAAAAGAACAACAAAGGCTATATTTTCATGAACCAATGGTGTCTGGTGCATCGTAGGTATATAGGACACAGCAGATTTTAGGGATAAATGTGGGGAAGGAAGCATTTCAGGCACCATCCACATATGTTGTATACCAGATCTCAGTCATTACCACTCACCTTTGTTCTTTACCAGTTGGAAACTCTGTTTCCTGTGTGAGGAATGCTCAAACCTAATCCTCTTTCTTTGTGTCTTTCTCTCTGTTACTGCCTCTTGCAACAGCAGCATAGATTTGCTTACCCTAGCATCTGTCACTTTGAACTCTCGCAGGATGTACTGAGGCATGTTGTACTCAGCCATAGGGTCCACGACGAAGTACTGGTAACGTGCAGAGCGCTCAGCAGGCCAGTACTGATGGCACTTTTCCTAAAGAATGGATGGAGAAGTTGTCTCTAACAGTGTCAGACTTTTTTTCATTTAACCTTTTAACTTATATAAAATATATGTATGTATGTGTGTGTCTTACCCGGCCCATCTCACGCAGTTTGGTGAGCATGACTATAATGGTAGAGTTGTACTCCCACAACATTCTCCAGAAGTCCTCTGTGGTCTCAGGTAAGGGGCCTTGAGTGGCCATGTATGCTTTCTTCTGCCTTCAAATTGAAACAGATTGTGTTCACTCTTCAGGTGGCAGCACTATTGTGATTTGGAATTTGACCTCTGTTCATTCCTTGTCAACTTTAGTGGTAATTGGTTCAATATTTAATTATTGGCTATTTTAATACATATAATTTGGTGATGCCACATAAATAATGGCGCTGCGTTTCATTGTTTTGCTGGGACAAAACAACCAACTCTTTCTTCTTTACTTGTGTAACTCTGATCTGATCGGTGAAGTTCTAGTTCACTAACTTTAAGGAAACACTGACTGATGACTATGTGGTTAGTGGCAAAATAAAATAAATTTCCCTTCATCTCTCAGTTCTTCTCAATTTATTTCAACTCACCTGTATCCATCAATGAAGCTGGCATTAATGTAGTCAGAGCCATCCACCCCTCTGATTGGCTGCAGACAGACACGGGTGGACTCAAATGGCATGATGTTCACCAGGCGGTTTTTGAATTTGTTACACGGAAGGCTGGCACTAATGAATCTTGAGGTATGCGCTTTGGAATTGGCAAGTTTCTGCAGAGGTCAAAAGGAGAACACAATCAAACTCCCAGTCCCGAGTCCAGAGGTGACTGCGCTGCAGCATCATAATTCCAACCACATCCTCCACTGTCCGCCTCTGCTCTTTTTAAGTGCTAATACAGCCTGGAAAAGGATGGTGTGGGAACGTTGGTGGAGGGCACTGGAAGCCTTATTGACACACAGAATTTATGCACTTTGAGCTGACCCTATTTGGTCTTAAAAAAAAAGAAAAAAAGACTGATACTGTGCTAGAAAACTTTCTGAAAACATTGATAAGTCAACACAAACTTGCGTGAAATTTATTAATAGCTGAAGTAGAGAGGCTTGCGTCATCAAAGGAACACACATCCCACCAAAGAGAATAAATCTTTTTCTGCCCAGCTTTTCTGGCAAAGATTTGCTGTGAGTTTCAGGTTTAATTACACTGGATTTACAGCAGTATGGCTGCAGAATTTTGGTTAAGTCACTGTTGAATTGCTAAGCACAGAGAAAGCAGCTGAAGATGGTGAAGGACTATATAGCACTCAGACTGTCCCCGTCTTCTTTCCTTGACTTTCTTCCTCTCTCCTGTATTTCCTGCACTCTCCCTCTCTTTTGGCCTATCATCATGAAGCTGAGAAGTCAAGCTCCTCCTCTGCGACAGAATTAATCTGTATTACACTGGACAAACACGGAAATTTTTCACTACATCTTGCAGTTAAAGGAGTACTTCAGCGATTAAGCATTGCAGTCTCATACGACTCTGCTCGCCACAGAGATAATCAAAATATGAGAGATCGTATTCCATTCACTGGTCAGAATGTATCGTGAAAATGGCCTACCAAACACTTCTAAGATTACTCTGATGAATTCAAGGCTGCAGACGTGAGGTCAGCAACATTAAGTGAAACAAGATGTCAAGTAGGAGATAGGCAAGATTTTGAAGCAAGGAAAAGTAAAATTCTTACATCACTTTGGTCTAATTCGTATATGAAGAAGCCTGTCTTGTCACTGACAGGACGCGCTTGTGTGATTTTAGGGTAAAAACATTTGTATTTTGGACATTCAATTTTCCCGACTCCTTAAGTTACTTGTTTCTCCAATCATATATTGCCAATCTGAGATAAATAGACATTTTAATTGGTAAGAGCATGAAAGTGAATCACATGAAACTTACAGTTTCATAAACTTTGTTTCAGTTTTATACAAAAAGCTGTATTTCCCCCACAAGCTAAGATAAACACAGCAGAGCCATCAGAGGACTATCAAGCTTTTCAATCCCAAACAAAAGTGAGCTACCTTAAACTCCAGTTCGACGGTGGTGACCGTGTCTCCAGGTTGAATCTGGGTGAGCTTCTGGATGTGGGTGTAAAGGTTGCGGGTGGGGATGTCAGTACTGCTACATGTTGCAGCTTCCAGCAGGACCTCATGGATGAAGATGTACTGATCCTCTGTCTGCACCATGTAGTTCCTCTGAGCCCGCATACATGTCACATGACCGTAAATGTCTACCGACTTCTCGTGTCTCATCCTCTCCAGCATCGCATCAATCACGATGAAACAGCCTGTCCTGCCCACACCAGCACTGACAAAACACAACGAGAAAATATGGATGACACTTGCATGCGGAATTCTTAATAATCGTGGGTTAAGTATGTAGTGCCCTCTGATACCCCTGTGTCTGGAAATACAAAACACCTTCCACAAATGAACAACCCACAAATTCCCTTAAACTCTTAAAAAGACGTTTTCGATCAGATTTCTTTTTGTAAACCCCACTAAGTACTTTGTGGATCTGATTTATAGGCTTTTGAAAATGAATTCTATGCACCACCTCCTCTGCAGGTCTTTTGGCTTACAGTCAAACTATCAGATTGGTTTGCCAGTAGTTAATTCACTTTGCAGTGGTTTTAGCTTGTGCTTGCGGATTTGTATAGCATATTTTCATCTGAAGCCAGTAAGGCCCCAGATGATGGCAAATCATAACAACACACATCATACGCAAACATCAGATGGTCAGGTTATATATCGGACAACTGTTCAGTAAATGGATGTTCCTTCCTGCTTTGTCAGATGTTTGATTCCCCAGTCATTTTCATTTGGCAATGGTACTGTAGTGTTTATGCTATTGTGGTCTTACAGTGTGATGACCTTTAAAAAAAAAAAAAAATTATACATTCATATATCCACACAAGAGATCTATTGACCAATTTTAACTACCTGTTCGTTTGTCTATATCAGAAAGTTAAAGAATTGATTATCGCATTGAGAAAAAGGCCTTATTTATGAGAGCTTATATGATATGATATATGCTTTCACTTTTAAAATATATCATATGACCCAATGCTTTGACTTCTGAAATATAATTATGGCTTTGTGTTGATGTGAGAGCTGGTTTACCTGCAATGGACCACCATGGGTCCAGCATCTGGAGGGTTGCAGGCTTTGACTCTGCGCAGAAAAGCTAGTGTTGGGGTGGGATACTCTGGCACTCCATGATCAGGCCATGCTGTGAACTGGAACTGACGAACCTCTCTCTTCTCACCTGAGCCATTCTGTCCAGGCACACATTCAGGGAAATTGCTAATATTTGGCCATAGATATGTATGTGGTATACCACAGAAAATAAAATCCATTAAACGCTTCAAATAAACCATCAATCAAAGTGTTCAATTGGAGATGCTGAGTGAGATGATGCATTTATTACTATCATGTAAAAATGACAATGACACATGATGTCATGATTTAATCTCTTCCGTCATGTCGACTTGATCTAAAGACAGCTTTTGACACGATCCTTCACACCATTCTTTTACATAGATTGCAGCACAGTCATGTTTTAATAAGCTTCGCTGCAAAGATTCAAATATAGAGAGAGGTCTTACCTTATAGATAGCAAATGTGCGTACATTGTACGTGGCCAGCTCCACAGCGTCCAGCGTGGTCACATGAATCATCCCATATGTGATTGTGCCACGACTGGGCCAGTACTGGTCACACTTCGCCTGGACACAAAAAGAGACAGTATTACTTCGGAAGTTGTGATGCTCTGACACCTTCCTATCACCTTCTTTAGCAATTTGAGCGCCAGCAGACCACATGGGCCAGCCTTCGTTCCCCGTGTGCATCAATGAGCCTTGGTGACCCTGTCGACGGGTCACCAAGGTTTTTTTCGTTGGACGGCTTGCGATATATCCTGAGCTCTGCAGAGCGGGAACACCGCACAAGAGCTGCAGTTGTGGAGATGATCTGACAGTCGTCTAGCCATCACAGTGTGCCCCTTCTCAAACTCACTCAAATCCTTCCACTTACCCATTTTCTCCTGTTTCTAACATCACCTTTGAGGACAAAATGTTCCATTGACAATGTATGAAATAAATTACCGGTAACTGTAACCATGTACCCTGCCACTGCTGCTGTTTCTATTCCACTCTTGGTTGTGGGAGGGATGGGCAAACAGGAAGAAGGAACATATATTTGGAAATCAGTGTCGATTTGAAGGGACTACTGGTTAAAGGCAGCAGGTGCTTGACATAACAGATGGCATGATCACGCCTCATAGACCTGGGTCAGTAAGGGGGTGGCAGTATGGGCTGTTTGGTGATGCCCTTAGGACCTTAAGTCAAAAAAAAAAAAAAAAAAAAAAGGACTATGTCATATTCATGTACTTTCATGAAGTCATGTTCAGGTTCCACATATCCAACCATGCAGACATTTTTCCAGAGATGGGATTTGAAGACCCCACAGACACAGAAACTGCAGGCATTTCTGATTAACCATTACTTCTTGTTTGGGTTGGCCAAGTGTGCATGGCCACCTCCTCCACCAACTGAAAAAGTTGAAGGTACATTGAGCCACACTACCACTGCTGTTTAATCAAGTTGTCGAAACAAGTGCAATTCATTTACGCAATCCAGACTAGATATACGTATATACTGTACAACCAAACAGCCAATCAGTCAATCATCTGATATGCTGAAGATCTAAAAGTTTAGGAGAATCATAATTTCTTGTAATATCTTAAAATGCCTTAAAACATCAAGTTTATGTTTTTCTTCAGTTCAACTTTATTTTTTTTTGTTTGCTTCATAGCAAACATTTGTATGAACAAAGTTGAAAATAAGTGACAAAGGTTTGAATGGTAAAACTGAGCCTGATTTATTCGTTTCTGTCATTGTTCAAAGCACTTTGAATGTAAGAAACTATCTCAATTGTGTATAATTTTTGTTATTTTTCATTATGACAGGCTCACCCGTGACTTCTCCTCTAGGCGGGTCATCATAACAATGGTGCAGGTTCTTTGCTCCCACACCATCCTCCAGAAGTCATTCAGTGTCTCTGGCAGGGGCCCCTGTGTGGCAATGTAAGCATTCTGCTTCCTGTATCCGTCTATGTAATTGGCATTGATGTAGTCACTCCCTGGAACTCCTACAGCAAGTAAATTTAGCGCACAGAAAACACGGTGATCACCTTATAAATATTTACAGTGAAAAATCAGCCTGTTTAAAATAAAAGAAGAGGAAAAAAGGTTTTCTGATGCATCCGCCCAAGAGAGAAAAAGTTTTCCTGTCTTTGATGCATCTGTTTTATGCAAATTGAGTTAAGTTAAGTATTTGGATCATCTAGCTCAGGATAATGGAAATTTCGTATTGTACTAAAAGGAAAATGGTGCTACTTATTTATATGCAGTAATTATCATCCATTCATTCCCAACTTTTTAAAAGGCTCTAGTCCCAGATCCACATGAGGATTTGAGAATTTGTAATATGTAAAGTCACTTCTCTTGAGATGTAGCTCACCATCTACGGGCGTGAGGATGACCCTGGAGTGGTCGTAGGCAATAACATTTGCATAACGGTTCTTTGGCTTGTTGACCTCCAGGTTGGAGTGTTCCCAGGTGAACTGCTGTCCTGGTTCAATAGACTGACACAAAGGGAAAAACAGACAGGCATATACAGAAGGCGAAACCATTTATTACAAACATGCTCGTACTTTTCACTGTTTTAAAGTACTTGCACAGCCTCACAGAACCCTGACATGTTGTACTGAGTTGTACGATATGTACACACAGCAATATTTTAAACTTCTACACCTATTGCTTCTTTGTTCCTGTAATTCAAAGAACTTTTATTTGAATTATTACAAGGTTGGAGTTATATCTGAGTTGGCTCATGCTGAGTCCAAGGAGTTCTACATCAACTGGAAGAAGAGCAGTATCCAACTCTGGACACGTATTCACAGCAATTGAGAGAAAGGATGAAGCCAGTTCCAAATCAGAAAGCTTGTTCCTACTCGCTGCTGCGATCAGTAGTAGCAGCTTTGGTGATGATTGACTACTAATTGCATGTCCCATACAACAGTGGCTCCATCTTCCATCCAAAGAAGCAAAAAAGATTGTTACATGTGGGGAACTTTCCTCATAGGTGGTATGACACAGAATACGGCAGCATCATGGGCTACACACGTGCATTTCCAGTCGGCAGCAACAACTCTATTTGGTTCAATTCATCTATTTCCTATATATAATTTAGTTTTATTCGATTTTCATAGTTTACATTTTAACCAGCCTCTCTTTTCTTGTCTTTATGGTATCCCCAGCTCACACTGGGTGAGGGCGTGGTCGCCCTGGACAGGTCGCCTGTCCATCGCAGGGTCAGCACACAGAGACAGACAGAGACCAACAACCACTCACACTCAGACCTATGGACAATTTAGAGTCACCAGTTGACCCAAATGATGGTGGGAGGAAACCGGAGTACCTGGAGTAAGCCCACACAGACACAGAGAGAACATCTAATGTCCTCACAGAAAGGCCCCAGGCTGGGAACCGAACCTGTGACCTTCTTATTGTGAGGCAACAGTGCTAACCACTATGTTGCTGTGCTTTCTATGCCCGAACAAACATATCTTCAAATTAATCAAAAGACTTTAAATAAAGTAATACATAGTATTTATGGCTTCATCTGAAAATGAAATATAAAGCAGGAAATATTACCTCGTATTCCTGAGAGAAGAGCAGGCCATCATTGACCTTAAGTCTCTCTATACTGTCTTCCAGGTCAGAGATCACAGTGGGAGGGTGTTCCCTCATCCCTGCAGTGACAGGTTTTATAAAAAAAAAAAAAAGGGAATAGTTCATCAACTCTGAGAAAATTTCCTCAAAGATAAGTGAACCTGGTTTTAAACGTTTCACCTGGAATGAAAGGACAGCACCATATCTCTTCTCAGGAGATTGAACCAGTTTCCAGCCTCATGTGACACCAATGATAGTTGTTCACACCCGACCTTGGGTGACTTTAATTACTCTGATCACAGTTGTCCCAACAACCAGAAGCACTAACCAAATAGTATCAATAACATGATTAACAATCCAGCCAAGGCAAGATATCTCCACTCAATCAGTCAGAATTAAGGAAGCCTCTGGGATCAGAGGTGAAGTGAAAGATCTTCAAGCAAACCCATTTGGTCTAGATGCACCATTTTCAGAGAACTCTGACTTGGATGACTGACAGCATTCACAGATTTCTATAGCAGTTCATCAGCATCACACACACACAACCTAACACGAATTGAACAACAAGTAACCAAACTGCAATGAAAACTGAAGGCCACAGTGTTATGATGTAACAGTGGGGGCGTTGTGTGCTGAGCAGACAAATGATACCCGACTGCAAAGCTTTTCAACAGTTTGCCATAATCACAAGCATGCTGTTGGTTGACAGGTGACAGGTGGTTGTTATGTACAGTAGGGCACCAATGTCCGGCCAACCAATTGAATCGTTCGCAACTGGACTTTGATTTGTCCGAGAAGCTGTTTCGTCTCTTATCCAAGGGGCTTCATCAGTTCTCAACGCATCCATCTGACTAGTCCAGTTGCATACGATTTAATTTGTTGGCTGGATATAATCGTGACCTGGATGAATGTGAATATACACAGACAGGGCACCAATGTGCATACACTGATACTCATTATTGTGTCATTTGATTTATTGGTGTCTTTCTACAGCATTTAATTTCAACTCACATTTCTTGAGAGTTTTGTGTGAAGGACAGACCATGTGAAGAGAAGGGAGGAGGAGGGAAAATTTGCAGAACACAAGGAGAATGAAATCTAGCTTGGATAGCTCAGACAACTCAGGGCCCCCTGTGGGGGAAAGGGGCACAGGGGTCATTGAGAAGACAGAGCCCACTGAGACGGGAGGTAAATGTCATATTTAAAGCCTGAAAATCATGAGATCCTGACTTTAATCCTGACTTTTGTCCAAATTCAAACTCTTGCATATTATATTCCCTAGATTGGGCTCTGTTCTAATTTGCGTGTTAGTAAATGGTAATTTGTTACTGCAAAGATGGGGCATGAGGTATAAGAACCAGTTACAGAAGATGTTGACACTTGTTGTGTGCACATTAGCATGACAACCACCAAGGATGTGATATAAAACTGCACATTTTGATTAATTTTAAGAAGTTTTCTCTTAATTTTCCTTCCCATCATAACTTTTTTCTTTGAATTAAAGAAAAAAAAAAGTAGAACGATAAGCTCTACTCACTGTTGTGTTCAGCTGCAATTTCATTTTAGAGGTTTGGCATATTTATAAAACATATGTTTTACAAATGAAAAACTCCAACACCAACAATTCCTGTCTACCATTGCTCCTGTAGCAGCCTTAGCTTCATTGGTGATGCAGCCGGTGTGTGCACCAATTTCTGCTTCATTCCGGTCCCTTTAAAAAAAAAAAACTAACAAAAAAAAAAACAGCCCAAAGTATTCTGAGGAGTTCTGCTGAGAGCCTGCTGTTACAGCTGCAGATTGCTCAATAGATGAAAAATTTTGATTTTTTTTTTTTAAATTCCATTAATAATAAAACCAGTTAATAGTACTATCCTTTAACCCTAACCCTAACCACTGAAGAAAAGGCCCAGGATCTATTACTAGCAGCAAAATCAAACTCTAAATGTGTTGTCAAGCCGAGGGCAAAAAGAACAAAACATCTAAATTAAGCTTTGTGTAAGGTCGACTAGGAAGACTCTTCACAATTCTCTCCTTTTCTCCCTCTTTCAACCCACTCATCAGTTAGCTATAGGTGTTCTAAAACCAATCAGGTTTCACTTCAGTTTCAACCAGTAAAAAGGTGTCACGCTCTCTCCTGTTGTCAGCTGTGAACACTTACTGATTGCATGTCTGTATATTAATAATCAGCGTATTGGAAGCAATTCTGTGTTATTGTTCTGTGATTCTACCTTGTGTCTGATAGTTGAGTCTCCTCATCTCAACGGGGTCCAAGGAGTGGGCCATCAGTGAGTCCTTCATGCCTGCCATGTGCTCCTTCTTGGCTGGAGAAGTTCGTTTCCTGCGAGAAAGAAGTGTCGAGAAGAGAGAAAATGACTACGGATGCAAATTAAAATGGGTTATGATGATGAACTCTTTCAGAAAAATAGATAAAGCATAATGACATTTTAAAGCGCTGTTGCAAAAAGCGTTTTAGCCATGGCTTCAACACAAGTTATATTGATGACTATTTGTGATTTCTCTAGCAGAAAATACAAAGTTGTTGACTCACTAACCTTTCTTGTTTGCTGCATCCAAAGGAAGCAGGCCGATATTGAACAATGGGGAAGAATGACAAAGGATTATTTAACAAGTTGGACAAACCAGACAGTCACAGTGAAAATGAAATACACCTGATGGAGCATATTAAAACTACCTGACACACCTACAAACTTTATGTTTTACCAACAAGCGTCACATTTATCAGTTTAATACATCAATATGGTCACACGACCAAGCACAACGCGAGAAGCTGCATTCTGATTTGTTGACAACGCACGTGAAATTTTATTTGACAAAAGCGGAATGACTGCATTGAAACCATACCACCATTTATTAAAATTTATCATGTAACGTTGCGGCACACATGCACATGTATAACCCAAAGTGTATGTGGGTGTCAGGGTTAACCCTAGGGCTACAACTTTTGTTATTATTTTCAGTGAGAAATGTTCAGAGTCTCATTCTAATGCGATTGACTTTCCCCTGACTCAATAAAAAGTTAATCAAATGTGAAAAATAAAGATTATTTTGGTTTGCAAGAATAACGCGCCAATAAAGTGCCCAGAGCCAAATGTCATCATAACACATGGTGCTGTTTTGTCATACTCACCTCTTGAAGAATAGAATAGCAATAACGATGAGGATGATGAGAATGACAGCCAGGACTGGACCCATCACCCACAGCATCTCTTGGTCCTCTGTGCTTTGGATCACCCCACTGTGACTCTTCACCAGGATGGGCTCAGAGAATGGGCTGGCAACAAATGTTGTGTACTGCAAATGATCAGACACTTGAGCAGTTAGTGCACATGCCACCTTCCACTGCAAGCTGGGAACCTGTGCGGGATGTTATTCCCCTCTCTCTCTCTCTCTCTCCCTTCTTACTGTTGGCCTCTCTGCCACTTACTGTTGTGAGATTTAAGGCAAAAAAGCCCCAAAAATATACTTTGGAAGTGTGAAATGAATGGCGGTGCTCTTAAAACAAACATATCCCTGTATCTAATTTTCACTGGTCTTATTTCACATGAATTTATATTCAAATGCTCACCGTTCTCCAAACATGCCTCACTGTATTAGTGAAAAGAAAAAAAAACAAACAAACAAAAAAAAACCCAAACGACAGTAACATTCTCTTTACTACGATTTACCCCCATAAAGAGAAAGTGACTTTGAAAAATAAGGCAAATAAGTGGAAAAATCATTATTACTTCACTATAAAAGTTTTCTTAAATGTGCTGCTGTGGCTGTACCTTCACTTTAGTTATTACATCACCGTTTTCTGTGAAAAAAACTTTTCTTTTAAGATCCATTCCCTCTCTAATTTTATCTTTTGTCCTACAAGTCTGTAGTAGCCAGTGTTATCCTGAGTGCTGATGGTTGCTGGTAGCAGATGCCAACAAACTCAAACTCATCTGTAAGGCCGGAGATGTTGTGTGGGTGGAGATGGATCGCCTGGCTGTGGTGTCTCCAGGGAAGGTGCTGGCTACAGCACAGGCTATTTTGAACAAAATGTCCCATCCTCGCCATGATGTGCTGGCAGAACACAGGAGGAGCTTCAGTCGCAGTGTCATCCCAACAAGATGCACCGAGTGTCACAGGAAATCCTTCTCCACCCCAGTAGCCTTCAGACTCCATATCTCTTACCTCTGACCTTCATAGCCCTCCTCTAACCCCTTTCATTTTCTATTCCTTCCGTCACAGCAATCAAAGCTATCTATTTTTCAATCTGGGCCCTGCTGCTCTGTTCTTCAGACAATAGTGTTAATTATCAACCGTTTGATGGATGTGCAGTTTGAGAAGGGGTTGCAACTTCACAGTGTGCTGCATGGTCACATACACATAACAGTCACTCACGGCTTCATGGTCCGTCAGGTCAGCGAGCACAAAGCAGCGATAATACTGCTGGCCGACGAGTGGTTTGTTGTTGTAGCCATCGTATTTCTTCTCATCACCCAGAGTGAAGGTCTCAGGCAGAAAATCCAGCTTGGCAGCAATGTAAGGCTGTCGCAAGTCATGGCTCAGTCTCCTGTCTCTTTGCACACTGCTATCAGCACCAGCCTCCAGGAGCTGCCAGAGGGATGCCACAATGAGAACGTTTGGAACGGGCATATCATGAAAGAGGGCATGGTAAAATGATGAAATTACATTTTAGAGGTTGTTTTTTTTTTTCTTATTTTTGACTTCAAATCAAAGGAAAGTGAAATATTCATATTACGATTTTTAATTTTCATTCATATTTTTGCCCAAAATATCCTGAATCTCCATTAAAAGTGGGTCATCCATTTCACTTCAGCCTGGTAGTTTCTTGTCAATAGTTTCTCAATCCTTATTTCTACAGCAGACTTGCTTGTGCATGAGAAGACAGTTGTTCCTCTTTGTATATAATATAATTGAAGACTGTTGAACAACGGGAGGAAAGACAATAGCTCAAATTATTAACTAAATTAATACAAATAAATAAGGCCAGCCAACATTGAGATGGAAGTCAACACTGTTACAGTGTGATGCAGGTGGAAGTTAATGGATCCTTTTTTTATTTATTTATTTTTTATGTAACACTACAGCAAAATTGGCTTTTACCTGTACAATCATGGAGAAAGTAGCATTAGTACAACATTACATATTCTCACTTTTTTATTGTGCACGTATTATGTGGATGAAAGTGCTTAATGGTACTCTATCTGTTAGAACGAATGAATTAGCCTTTCCTCTCCAGCACGATGGACAACATGGCATCATTGTTACCCTTGAACCACTGTTTTGACGTGCATCGTTTCAACTGCAATGGGCTCAATGGTCGAGGATATTCTTCAAACCTGTCCTTTTTTATTAAGCTCTGAGATTTAGGAACAAAATCTGCTGGAAAAATAGTGCAGGAAGTGTTTCAGTAGAGGGGAAAAAAAAAAAAAAAAAAAAGAAAAACTGCTCAGACAGCATGACCAACAAACAAATACACGTCCACTCACCTCATGTAAGTCCATGTCTTCGGGATTCTCCCATCTGGTTGGAGAAGCCACAGCCGGCACAATCACGATGTAGTAACACCTGAGCCACAGAACACAGAAACACAACTGCATCATGGGATATTCCATATTTGTATTCCATGTCTGCAGGAATCCCAGGACACACAGGGCCAAGAGACCATTATGTTTTCTTTCTACGATTAACATTCAATCATGCAGTTTTGCATGTTGAGTGGCTTCGGCCACTGTTGAGTACAGTAATCAAAAAGCAGTGTCAAGAAAAACTCAAGTGTCAGCCTCAACGCCCCCTTTTCAGGACAGTACATGCCCATAATGCTGTGCTCTTGATCTGTAGGCAGGCATCTATTTCTTACCACTGGTTGTAAAGCAAATTGACCCCTGGGGATAATAAAGATGCCTTGAGCCTTGAAAGAAAAGCCTATCTGAGGAGTGTTTATCAGCTTCTGGTCTTGTGTATATTGCCAGTAACTGTAAAGCAGCTATGAAGTACAAAGAAGTGATAAGCATCTCTTCACTACACCGCACCAACTCTACCTTCCCCATCTTTGACATCACAAATGGTCCATATTTTTTCAGCATGACAGCACAGACCTAGCAGGCGTTCCCGCCGTGACCCTGGGCAGACTGATGATCACTTGCCCCTCCTCTTCGACATCATACTGGTATTGAGCAGGTTTCATCTTCATCAGGTCTGGAGCTGTTCTGATAGAAACCTGCTGCTGGAGGCCACCAGCACCGTTCTCCCGGCTCATCAGCACAAAAGAATAATCAGTATCTGGCTGCAGTTTTGTGATTAGCTTCCTCCCCAAGTTGCCTTGGACTTCCACGCTCTGTTGGCCATACAGGATCTAAGACGGATTCAAGATTACATTTCTTTAATGAAACACCACAGTTTAATTAAGTACCTACAGTTAAGTACAATGAGAATCACAACTGATCTTTGAAGTTAAAACACAGTAAAATGAGATTAAATAGAAATATTTTGCTTAAGAAAAATGTGTTCAGAAAACTGAATATGGTACACAGTAATGAGTTTTTCCTTCTTTTGTGCATTGCACCCTCTGCCTTTAGATATACACTGTGGTTAAAGTGAGCCCAGAACCAATCAGCCTACTGATTGTTTACTCTATACACCAGTGAACTACGATCAGGGCAAGGAAGGCAGGCAGTGCTAAACAAATTATAACCTGCCTCTTAGGTCTGACAGAAGAAGAGTTTTCTATCCCATCAAGAATTTTAAGTCCATTTGCCTCCATCAAGTACTGACCAATCAGTGTTGTCCCTGCAAGTTTGCTTGACCTCCAGCTGTTTGATGTGTGACCATGGTGCACTCAGAAAGGCTGGAGCGCAGGAGGCAGTAGCCTTCTTCGGAGGTTTGAGGATGTGCACTGAGGGTAATCCTGGGATCTTTGATTAGTGATTTGCAATAGAAAAAGTGTCAAGTGCTTCTTGACTCAGCTTTGACCGTTCACTTGTTGTATTGCATGCAAGAAGTGTGCAGCCGCTTGTGAAAGCTACTCTGTGATTTATCAGCCCTGTGCAGGAGCTACAGTAAATTGGGTGTGCAGTTGGTTGCCCAGCTCTCCTAGCTGATTTGTAAAAGTCACTACACTGCTGTACACAAATGAAATGAACGAACCATCTCCTAGAAACTACCTTTAGCTACAACAGCGAATGTAAATGGAGAAATGTTTCACATTAACACCCAGTCTTGCTGTACAACATCCAGTCGCAGTGGCTCCATTACTATCAAAGTGTTCCGTTTAGATAGAGCTGTCAGAGCAGGGAAAAGATCCTCTACCTGTTCTGACAGATCCTAACCCTAACCCTCATCATCATCGACCTTAATCAATCTGCAGTTTTTCAGTTTGCATCCATCCAAGACCTTTGGTTTGTGGCTAAAGATAAAAAAAAAAAAAGGGCGTTGGTGTATATATTCCAGGCTAGCTGTTTCGTCCTGCTTCAAGTCCTCATACTTAATAATGAGTTCTATTTTAGTCCATATTCAAATAAATAAATAAATAAATAAAGCTATGAAAAAAATCCTAAACGCATTTAGCTTACCTTAAGAGGCACTTCCACTTTGTAGATTTCTGGCACTTCCCAAGTCAGGAGGACAGATGTTTTCGACACAGCTTCCGCACCAAAGTTCTTGGTGAACACTGCGGGAAGGTCTGGATAATTAATCAGTGGTCATTTCAAGTGGCTGCGTGTCAAATATATCAAAGTTGATGAATTGGTGCAGAAAGGTAAGAAAATGGTTGTGTATATCAGTTTTACGTAACATCTGAATGTTAATTTATTTATTTTAAAGGTTTTAAATCAAAGGAAGCAAAATTTTGCTTCCTTTGATTTAAAATGGTATCTAAATGGTATCTTTATCGTATATTGAATAAATCCTGTTTAAGTTTCCCTCTGCCAAACCTGCTTAACTAAATTACCTCTGGGATCCTTTTTCAAGGAAACATCTCTCCTCCAGTTGGGGCATTAGTATAACCTAACTCTCATTTCAGTAGTACAAATATTTAATACTTATTCTGCTTTGGTAGATGGAGGTTGTTCTGATCACAAAAATACCAACTAAAATTAAATCTGTTACTGGCTGAGAGACAAAAATGTATTTAGGTGTTCAAGATTTCTACTAGAAAGACTAAAGGTTTTTCTACATATCACCCTGGAGCAATTAATAACAATTTAAGAGAACACTAATGTAACATGGCATTGCATACACTTTGCTTCATCTGAACAATCATTGATAAATATTTGCAGTCGTAGGTCCAGGGCAGCGAAGCATATCCAAAGTATTGAGAAATTTTATGTCTCCATTTTTTGTTTTATCTTGTCAGCAGACTTTCACTGCAGGGAGCTTGGAAGAACTCACATAGAGGCAATTGTAGAGACACAACAATAAAAAGTGGTTTAAATATAGCGTGAAAAATTACAACCCGATCTTAACCAGATCATACAAAAAGGGAATATTTGTCATGAAATGAAATGTTTGAAGAGGATGCAGATACATAGATATATACACAGATATATCAGAAGATGTGCCATCAGTTGATGGTGATGTAATATACAGGTGCTGCAGCCATAGATTACATTAAAGTTAGCTGTCTTGAACAACAACGCAGGACCGGCTCTTACCTGGCATGGAGGTGGGCATGGTCCTGCTCTGGATACTAGGGCTGAGGGGACCTCCGCCCTTACTGGTGTGAGCTTGGACTCTGATGTCATATGTTGTGTCAGGCTGCAAACCATGGATGGTCACCTGCGCTTCTGTGGTGCTGTTTGTGTTGTTGTGAAGACTATTGATATCTCGATATACCACCATGTACTTCACAATCTTCCCATTCCTCTCAGCCAGAGGAGGGGGGTCCCAAGTCAACTGGGTGGACGTGGCAGTCAAACCTACCACACTCAGATTTAGTGGGTAGCTGCTGGGAGTGTCTTCAGGTGTGCTGATCGTCTTCATAAATTCCTCCCCATTTCCTGCTCTGTTTTTGGCGCACAATTTGAAGAAGTAGGTGGCCCCCTTATGGAGACCAGTCACTGTGAAATGATCATCTGTCTTTGCGAAGTCCTTGACAGTAAAAGCGCTCTCCTCTGCTCTCTTGTATTGCAGCTGGTATCCCACATGTTCGCCCACCATCTCCTTCGGCGGCTGCCACTGGATAAGTGCAGTGTTACCTATTGTGCTGATCATCATAGTTGGCTTACCAGGCACTGGAAGACAGATAATGTTCTCTAGCATTCACACGTCCAAAGAACGCTGACCGCATCAAACTGATGAAACAACAAACAACAACAAGCTATTTTTTTTCTGTTCAAATTTTACTTTATCAGTTGGGCAGTAAAAAGTGATAGTTTCTTATGATTCCACTTTCTTTGAAGCTTCAACTGAACATGGAAAGCTCCACAATAACCAAGTAGATTCTGTGTGAACGCACAAAAAAACCCCCGCTGTTTCCCTTTGCTTTCTCCCTTTTTCTTCTCAGTACCACCACTAAGAGAAAACATTATTGGGTGTCACTGCTAGGCTTGTTCTTCAGAGACCTTCAATTTTAGAGTAACATTAATTCTTAAAATGTTACTATTTTATTAAATTCTGATCATTAATTAATAACCTACCTACCTACCCAACTGTGTCTTGCAAAAAGGGATGCAAGGTAAATCTTAGACCTGGACATGTCAATTAAGGCCAATGAAATTTGCCAGGAAAGTGTTTACAGTGAGCAAGGTTCTATTTTTCTTATGAAAGACTGACATAAACTTTCAGAAGCAAAATATAGTATTGCGTCAAAGTTAACAACTCTGTTGGAGTTGGCAAAAATAAGAAGATTGACTCAAATTGTAAGGTAAAATGGTCATTTTACGTTGGGTGTAACACACCTGCCCCCATTGTGGTGACCCTCTTAGTTTTGCTGGGAGCACCACTGCCTTTGGTTGTATATACAGCCACGGTCAGAGAGTAGGTAGTCTCTGGGAGCAGACCTGCTATAATGGCATCCTGCAGAGAAACACAGAAGAAGAGAGAGAGAGAGGGAGTGGGGTGAGGGTGGGGGGTATATATATATAAAGAATGAAAAACAGAGGCAGGAGAAGGAAGAGAAACATTCAGGTTGATCCTCAGCTGTCACACATTAGGCAAGTTCAGCACACACAACATGTTTAGGCTTCACATTTCTCCACAGGCTTCACAGGTACGCCATTTACCTCTCGCAGTCTAAAGACATGCATGCTTGGTGGAAATTTAATAAGACAACCCTAAACGGTTAAACAATAAGAATGGATGGATGATTCTCAAACACACAGACACCCAAACGCTTAAGAATAAGTTAAGTCAATTTAAAGTTTTATGGGAATGAGTATTCCAAATATTATAAATTAGCATTTTATATCGGGTGACCGTGGCTGGCATCAGGTTGGGGGAGGCACAGGGAGGTGGCTCAGGTGAGCTGACTGACACAGCCAATCATACTCTCCTGCTTCAGACAGCAATCTCAATAAACACGTGCACTTCTTTTTTTTTTTTTTTTACTGCTTACTTTGATAAATTTTTTCCCTTAATGTGCCGTAAGAGTCCGATTAAAGAGTGACAGTACCTGGGGTTCAGTATGCGAGACATCCATGATGATTGGCTGGCCATGAGGTTCCCCATTCTCTATCCTGGAATAAACCAGCTGGTATCCTATGATCTGCCCATGCTGCTTTACAGACAAAGGAGGTTTCCAGGTCACCCTGAGGGCAGATGAATTTAGGGCTTCCACTTCTACCTTCCTGGGAGGAGCTGCAAGCACTGCAGTACAACAAAGCACACAAATTCCAATTAAGAGTCTTTGGAGATAATCAAGAGAAATAACAGGAGGTTGCACACAAAGTTAAAGCACGATAATCATAATTTATTTGGCCTAAAATCAAAAATGGTATAAGGAGCTGCAGTCGGTAAATCAGTGGTGTAGGTTTGTGGAAATGATTGTCAAACTAGTGAATGATGTGTGAAGGCCAATAAACAAAAATAAGGAGTATGGAGCTGCTGAGGTATGCCCTCCACCAGGTCCAGGTGTTCCCTCCTGCTGGGCATCTTCAACACACCACAAAAGGCACAGGCATGGCTGATGCAACAGAGAGCAGTGTTCTTTTTTTTTTTTTAACCTTGTTTGTCGAAACTAAAATATGCTCGCACAACAGTAAGCTGTTCGACTGAACACGGTTGAACACTGTTTTTACAAAATGACCCAAAGCATTGTTTTACACAGATTTTACATGAGTATCTGATAATCTACAGATGTCTGACAGTTGAATAGCTTTGACAGCAGCAATTGCCACCTAATCATCATGATTTCTACTTACTGTAATGGCTGTAAATATGTGACATGAGAAGTTGCCCCCCCCCCCCCCCAAAAAAAAAAAAAAAAAAGGACTGAAGCTCCTCTCTGCTGCAATAGAAGCGACACTGAAAACAGAAATACATATCACCTACTTACTGGTTTGGGCGGTCCTGCCTTCAATAGCTGGAGTAAAAAGGCCTACACCCGCCTCAGAACGTGCAGCCAGGGAAAACATGTAAACTGTGTCTGGCTTTAGACCATCTACTGCATAGGAGCCTGCAGGTTCGAAAGTGACATGAAGCTGGAGAGAGAAAAGCACATGACTATGAAGACAATGGTACATGATCATATAACGCACATGCATGAAAATGTTTATACAATTTACATGTATACAGTACCGTTGAAAAGTATGAACACACTTTCCGATTCAAACTAATGGAAAATATTGTTCCAGGATTAAATAGCTACAGCTGCTTCCTGAGATAATGATACAATGTTCACACAGAACCTTCAAATTCACCAAATAAAGAAACATTGACAGGAACTAAAATCCATCCTGCAGTGTTTCTGAGCTGGGGTTCACCTTGTTTGAGGGACTGTTAGCCTCCCAGTAGAGCAGTTCATAGCTAATGATGGGGTCTGTGACAGGCCAGTGCCACGACAGCATGATGCGTGAATCTAGCTCAGCTTCAGCTTCGAAATCAGTTGGTTGAGCTGGAACTGGACACATAAAAGAGGCGATTTAAGAAACAGACAGTGAAGGCTGTGTTTCCTACGAAAATTAACTGCATAGCAGTGTGGAGATAAGACTCTTGTCAATCCAGCCAACACATTTCCAGACACAATTTTCTATCCAAAGATCGCATCCATCTAATTTCAAGATATTTTAAAAAATACTTCCTGCTTAACCAACAAATTCTGTCTAGTGCATATTTTCCATGAGCCTTCGCTCATTCGGCAACACTAGTAATAGTCAACAGCAGCTAATCTGCTGGATCGGACCACTCGGGCCAGCTTTCATTCTTCACGTGTGTCAGTGAGCCTTGGCCATCCGTGACTGTGTCGTCGGTTCACCACTGGTCCTTCCTTGCACCACTTTTCATAGATACTGACCTCTGCAGACTGGGAGATGCTCTGACAGCTGTCTGGCCATCACAACGTGGTCCTTGTCAAACTCACTCAAATCCTCACTCGCCCATTTTTTTTCTAGCATCGACTTTGTGGATATACAAAGGCAGCTTGCGCTCACCTCCCTGCTGGGTCTTGATCTGAAGAACATCGGAGAGAGGTCCATCTCCCACAGAAGTGAAGCCCAGCACTCTCAGACTATAGGTGATGTCTGGAGTAAGGCCTGAGATGGTGGCGACCTGGCTGTCATCCGTGTTGTGCTTCTGCCAGGTGTTGAACGGGGTGTCATGTGCGGAACTGTAGTAGACCCTGTAGCCCCGGATTTGGCCATTTGGCTCCTCTGGAGGTTCCCACTGGACCAACATTGTGCTGGAACTCAGCATGCGTGCTTGGATGCGCAGAGGAGGTGATGAAGGTGCTTGCTCACTTGTACGGGTGTTCACAATAACACTGGGTGGGCCCCGGCCGACGTTGTTGACAGCCATGACACGAAACGCGTATTCAGAAAAGGGGCTGAGTCCCCCAATGCTGTACCGGGTGGTGGCTACTCCATCTACCTCCTGGAAACCATTGTCCGACAGTTTGGGACGGTAATGAATTATATAATAGAGCACCGGTTCTGGATTGCCAGAGTCCCAGGTCAGGGTGACACTGGTTGCTGTGGTTTCGGTCACGGTGAGGGAGGCTGGTGGCTTAGGCAGTGCTTTTAAAGGGCAGAGAAAGACAAGAGAATCACACAACCCATCCTTGCAGCAGCCTGTTCCATCTATCAGACATAAGGGACACTGACTGAAGCGCCTCACTGAAGGTTTCTGTTCTCCCCTCCACACATTAAGCTGAACCTGAACACCTTGAATTCAGTTCACAATTTTTTTTTCCAAATGAAGTAATCAGTTTCAGCATGCAAATGCGTTAGTACTGTAGATGGCGTGTGCATCTACTTAACACAAATTTTATCATTTAGGATTCATTTGATTTTAAAACATTATATTCTGTTACGACAAAAGTCAAACATTCATTTTATTCCAGTCTTATGTGTGATCTAACAATAATTCTATTGGATACTCCTACGAACTTTCAAATTCAAATCATTTTGTACCTTTGACAGTGACCTCTGCTGTGGTTTCAATCACTCCATTGGAGGAAATGGCAACACAGGTATAGTTGGCAGACTGGTGGATGTTGGTGAGCTCCAGGATATTGCGGCCAATAGGCATTTCCTCCTTTCTGGTCAACTCCACTTCACCAGTCATCCATTTGACATAAGGCATTGGGGCGCCAACTGCCACACAGGTAAGGTTGACACTGCCGCCAGGCATCACCTCATGATTTGGGGGTGGGATGGAGAAACGGGGAGCCACACGACGAACTACAGGGGTAAAGAGAGATAGCATGACACAAGAAGGGGAGTTTCGGTGTCAACTGAGTTTTTTTTTTTTTTTTTTCCTAAATCAATATGAAGCCATTGAAGACTTTGCACTTTCAGGCGATACATGTTATATTAGAGAATGCTGTTAATCAAAATTGCCTTTTAGAGATTAATTAGAATTTAATGTCAAAACATTTTAGTATAAAGACCTTTTAGTGTCAGAGACACTAGAA
This sequence comes from Echeneis naucrates, assembly GCF_900963305.1. Lineage (NCBI taxonomy): Eukaryota > Metazoa > Chordata > Actinopteri > Carangiformes > Echeneidae > Echeneis > Echeneis naucrates. Next base: position 15,204,382 of record NC_042514.1, read on the forward strand.
CGTTTTCAATGCTATTGATACCAATAATTTAACTCAAGCATGGCTACCTGTTTGTTACTGACCATTGTTACCTCAGTTTGTAATCTCTTTACAAACTGCTTTTTAACATACTCAATTACTTTCATCTTCTCTTGCAGGAAGTCTTTACTACAGTCAATTATTAATACGATGTGGATGTTTCATTATCTGATATTATGCCAGCTCTGTTATTAGATGTTAGTTAAATTTGGCTGTACCTTTATCACACGTACAGTAATGAAATAAATTGTCAGCCTGATTTCTCTAAAGAATCTGTGGCTTTCTGCCAGGCTGCAGGACTTAAGTTGCATGTAGAGTGGCCTGCTCTGTTAATCAGGAGAATTTCAGTGGCATTTTGGCTCCAGCTGGGCTGCCAATACAGAGAGATTCTCCTCTATTGTTAGCAGAGTATTTGTGCAATCTAAGTAATGGGCTGCAATATGAGTTTGGGGATCAGAGACTTTTGGAAAGTTTTTAGCTTTCTAAAATAAAGAGGAGCAGTCTCAGTTCTGCACAGAAAAACCTGATGTGAGAGGTGATTGGATAGTTCAGCGTGACTGCACATTGTTTGAATAAACCATGACTGACATCACCCTCTGCGGGCTAAATGTTACTTTGCTGCAGGCATTAAGACAGACTCCAATGAAAACTAGAGAGCATGGTGAGGAGGGCATGATGGCATGAGAAGAGGAAGCACAGGGCTGAGAAAGGAGAAGTGTGAGAGGGGAGATTCAAGAACAATCTTGCAGGTCAGCTAAGCGAGGCCTGAGGGGAAATATATTTCACTGTGGCTCGTGAGGTGTTTGATATTTAAAAACATCTACATTGAGGCTTTGGTTACTGTAAGGGTACAAAAAAAAAATCCGATGAGAATGTTACGACCTCAACGAAAATACTGTATATAATTTCAGGGTGGACATTATCGACGATAGTAAAATTTCAATGTTACACGACTGTTGCTTATCAGAAGTTTTGGTTTAGTCTCTGTATGTTAGGTTGCATCACCAAGGGGAAAACACAGACAAGACCAATTACAGGTCACCTCACAGTTAAAAGTCAAAGCCGTTTGTTTCTTCCTTTCCGTGCTTTACTCATTACCCAACATGATTGTTTGTGTCATAATTTAACTCTTTTTCAATGTTGTTGACTTTAGCTAAAGTTGCTTTTGCTTCAATTAAATTCAAATAAAAATATATCTTATTGAGTTGAACCAAATGAGCCTACTGCAGTGGATTATTCACTATGGAATATGGCTTGGTCCAAAATTTTAAGTCTGGAGTCAATATCAATTAAATTCTTTTGCACATCAGACAAGAGAAATGTGGTGTAAGGTATGATTATGTCATCAGTGTGTTGCTTTATCTAAAGAGTCAGTGTTGTGCCTATGTTTCAGCAAAATGGTGACATGATCTCATCTTGACATCAAACCACCAGTATTCCATGAAGCCTTCGCTACTGCCTCTATCTCTACGCTAAAGCTGAGTACGTCACAGATATGTGAAAATGTATGCATGTCGAAACGGCGGCCTTTCTGCAACATTTTCTGTCAAAAAGAAATCAGAAATTAATTTATAATGAAGAAACATCCAACATTCAAAGCAGACATGCAGCTTTTCTGCAGCAGTTCACTGATGGCAGCAATGATGCAATGCAGATAGCGTGCTGCAGTGCATATGAGGCTTACCTGTATGTTTCTGTTTACAATAATGTGCAGTTCATACAAGAACCTGATTTCTAATCAACCAAAGGACAAAAGTAAAAGTTGATTTGGAAAAAAAAAACAAAAACAAAAAAAACAAACAAAACAAAGACAAAAGGGAACTAAGAAACTTGCCAGTAATTTGAAAGAATCGCAAACGATGTACAATGAATCCATATCACATATTGTCTCAGATATAGTCACAGTTTCAGTGATCACCCACTTACGCAACATTATGCAGGATGTTGTACTGTGACATTTTAGGGACTCGTGACATCACTCAGGATGGTGGTCTTGATGTGACGACAATAGCTTATTGCTACTTTTTTTTTTGTATCACTCCTGTTGTTTACTGCCATCAACACAAGACTGCATTTGACAATAGATGCAAATTGTAAATAGAATAGACAAACCCACATCTTTGTTGGCATGGCAGGGAAAAGAGACAGAAGATGGAGGGGTGGGGAAGTAGTGTTCAGTAAAGAATAAAGAGCGAGCCAATTTGAAGAAAGAAAAAGCTGGAGTTGCCAGAGAAGCTTTGATGGGTGGGAAAGCAAAGATTTGCATGCACTACCACATAGGTCGTGTGACAACATGCTCAACTGCAGGCTTCACAGACAGGGGGTAAACACGCACATGCAAAACATACTGTGAACAGGCTCTCTTCCAACTAGACTGACAACGTCAGCTTGTGGTTTCATGTTATCTCCCACTGAGTTTAGAGTTCTCTTCTTACAGCAGGTCCTGCTCAAGAAAGCAACACTCTAATTTTAATACTGTATCGATGCATATTACATTCAAAATGTTTCACTTGGCACGAGAGGTTGAAAATTCTGCTTGCTCAGATTCTAACCACACAGATAAACTGGAGCATGGATGTTTTTCCGATAACCCAAATTCATAGTTCAATTTACTATTCAATATCTCCAACAATACTCGTTTTAAACTTGTATAAGTTTTGTGTAAACATAAATTTGGATGCAATGCTGTCTGGGACAATGCACCTCAGGATTCTCTGTATTCAGCCAGGTAGTTTTGGAGTGAGCTCAACATCAATAGCTTTTATTGATATAGTTGCGCAAAATCATCGGTTGTTTATTTGCTTGTGTTTCCTCCAAAGAAAATCTGGTGAGAGCACGCATTGTTTCATTACAAGTCTACTCACAAATGTTCTGCTGACTCATTAGTTGAACAGTTCCAACCCTTTTCTGGCATTAACATCAGGACAAAAACTGTCTGGAGCTTCATGGCATGTGTTTACCTGCATGCAAACCTTATATCAGCAAGCACAATGCACGTTGCTGCCATAACAACTCCATACTAATACATATGCACTTAGATTGGGGTGTCATAAAAGCTCCTGTGTGTGACGTGTAGGCAGCCCAGTATTTTTGTCCGTATTGTGTATTTCTCTCATACAGAGTCCACCCTGGAGATGCAGCAAGATATTTGATGGTAGAACGGTGAGCAGTTGAAGGCCAGTAGATTAAGGAAGATTTGGTGTCCCACAAAGAACCTTCCATGAGTTGATCTCCCTCGCTGTACAGATATATAATCCAGGACAAGTACATGTTATCTGGAAAATATCAGGAGCAGGCCTGCTTGCACATCATCAAAAGTCCCCACAGCCTGCTGTTATTGGGTTACTTCATATTGTCATATTTGCTCTAGTTCCCAAATCAGCCCAGTCTCCTGAATGATATAACAACCAGGCTCCTGTTTAAAGTAAAGACCATATCTTTTCTTGCCTCCTCACCACCCATGTGATTGCTCTCTCTATTCTTATGAATAAGATAAAATATCAAATCCACATGTCAAACACAAATGTTCACTTGACCTCAATTTCTGAGCTACTCCACATTCCTCTATTACTGATACACCAATAGTTAGTGTTCACGCAGAGAAACTAGTTTTCTAGCAGACAGCATAGTGAAAGCAGTGCGAGCCTGTTGCTTTGTAAAATGGTAGTCAGACAGCAGAGCAGAGCTTAGACGAGTCATGCCTTTAAATTAGCCAAGACAGTAATAGCATGCTAGAGAAGATATCATTGGACTGAAACAGCTGCAAAATTTTGTGAAGTGAGCACAAACTCTGAACTTTGACTGTGTTGTCGATGACAATTTTCTTCATATAGAAAAATATAACATTCATTGTTTTCCTGCAAAATGTAAAAGAGGAGCCAAATGTTTATTTGTATTTAAATTAGATTTTCCCAAGAGTTCCCAATAATCACCACAGAAACCAGTGCAGTGTTCCTCCACACAGAAAAACAAAAGCCTTGTTGATTATTTAGATTATGTTACGGTTTAATTACATCATGTAAATTATATCTATATCTCCAGTTGGTATAGCAGATGGCATATGCCATCCCCAGAAGTTTCAGGTGCCACACCTGGCCTCCTGTTAACTTTTTTTTTTTTTTTTTTTTTTAAACAGGCGCCACTACTGCCTCAACCACTGATCTGATGACTAATATCATGAAGCCAAGCGCATTCCACTTTACATCCGCTCCGTTGTCACCGTTTTGTGTACTTTATCAGAGACACTGTTAGAACTATCTGTGCTTTTCATCAACCATCAGTCAGAACAGAGGACACATTTGTTGCTTGTGTGAAAATGTACTCTCAGCACATTTTTTGGAGATAAACGTTGGTCTCGGCCTTGAAGTGCCCTTTATAGTGCATTAATGTAATACATTCACTAGAATAAGTTCCAACTCTAAATCTACAGACCCTAGAGCTAGAACGCTAACCCTAAATCTGTCTGATTTACAACTCTTGCAACATCGGGGGTTTGGTCACTCTTGTTTAAAATAAATAAATAAATAAAAATTTTTTTAAATAATACACTCTTTTACTCATGTGTCATATCCTTTCCTGGTTAAGACCTGTATTGAAGATTTTTGGTATTTATAGCCTGCTCATTTCACAAAATTTCGGAGAAGCATGCTGCACTGGCCAATACATGATGAGGTGCAAGGCACCATATACTATAGCTGTAAGGGGTGTGTTAAGGAGGAAAGAGGTTGCATTGTGAGGGTTGGGGTACTGAGAGAGAGGCTGGGACGGGCCTAAGGCGCCGAGCGAGACGCTGGCGCAGCATGGCTCCAGTCTGCCAGGCCTTGGCATTGCGAGGGAAAAGAGTGAAAGAACCAACCTTCCCGTTGATCTGAGTGGTGAGGTTTGGATTGTGTTTTTGGATGGTGGGGTACAATGATAATGAGGAGATTTAAGATAAGTGAAAAATATAAATATCAAGAGGGGCAAAATAAGGGGTGAGAGGGGGAAGAAAGGGAAGAATAGAGAGAGTAAAACAGGCAAATATCTGCTTATCCATTAATGCTTGAGAAACACACACACGGCACAAGCAATGCAACACAAGACTTTCAAACACTCAGACCTAGACGCCAGACCATAATCAGCACGCGTCCAGTGTATCCAGCTAGCAATCACACTAAGGGACACACAGAAGCATATACACACTCTTTCACCTCCTTATCGTCAGCCTGCCTAAAGTTTGGCCGAGATTAGCCACAGAAAACGTTCGACGTCTATACTCCTGTCTGTGCAGTCTAAAGTCAGTTTACTCATCAAACCAAGGCAGAGTGACTACCTGGTGGTGGCGCCATGCAGACTGCACTAGATAATGTCTTAGCAGTAAAAAAAAAAAATACACCCGCCAACTTTCATTTTTCTTCAGAGATATCTGACAATTTGCAAAGCAGTTTTTGCGGATGTTGTGTTACAACTTATTTTAGAGCAGAGTCATATTCATTCTTCATATTCTCACATTTTTCTAATTATGTTTCATCATAATACAATGTTAAACACAGTAGTACATGGAACAACAAGAACCAATAAGTAAATAAATTGTGTACGTACACTGAGACTGACTGAGCTGTCGTGGTGAGACAATGGAAATGTGCATCTACTTTCACATATGCATCTCCAAGGCATGCGGGCACACACACACGCACACACACACACACACACACACACACACACACACACACACACAATTTAACAACATATGGCATCTTGTAGTGTTAAAAGCCACAATGAGGAATTATTAATTAGAAATATAAGATACCACCACACCTAGAAATGTAACCTTAGAAAGAGAAGCACACACACATACTTGACCATCGGCTCTGTCTGGTTAATTGGTAGTGTGTGTGTGTGCATGTATGAGAGGCTTCTATGGAAAACATTTATTCTTAGAAATGCAATACTTTGATTAAAAAACAACAACAACAACAACAACAACAACAAAAAACAAAGCATGCATGATTACATTCTGGTTTTTAGCTCTCAAAGGCAACTTTTCTCACATGTGTAGTCACTACAAACTGTTGGTGGTGTTGACAGAGCTGTGTGTGTTGTGATGTGCTGTGAAAATAAAAACGTGCACATGCACACACAAACTTAAGTCTGTGTGTGTATACTTCTGCGTCCATATTTTGAGGGAGGATAGCAGAAACACGAAATCTAAATCTAATCTAAATCTCTATATTAAACTTTAGGGCAGCCACAAATGTTTCTTTCTTTTGTTATGTTTGGTAAAACACTTAAGGATAAAGTAGGAATTGTACACAGCATGCACTGACGTTTTCTCTCTCTCTCTCTCTTTTTAAGGTAAATTATATAAAAGAGCAATGTCAAATGAATATGAGATCAAACCAGCAGTAAGTAAGCCCATGTTTCAAAAATTGCCTTTGAGACCAAGATGATATTGATTTAAGAAATTTGTGCTTTTTGCTGACAAACAGCTAATAGCAACTACCAACAGCCATAATGTTTTGGCTGAAGAATGTGAATCATCCCTAAGATAATACAGAGCACAGTAACAACAGGTCGGATTTTCACTGCAACTCAATCCAGGAAACCACTGTTTTGTTTTATTTTTTTTTAGTTAGCAATGACACAATGTTGATGAAAACAGAGGATTTCACTGCTGGAGGCGGTGACCTGGATGACAGCAGGGAGCGGTCAGTTAGGGACAAGAGGGACCTTACCTCGGACGTAAAGGTTAGCTGGAGCCGAGTAGCGAGTCCCGGCTCTGTTGACTGCTACGCACTCGTACTTGCCCTGGTCTGACTCATCGCTGTTCTCAATCTGGAGTGCTCCTGATGAGGGAGGCCAAAAATGTCACTGTTCAACAATCTACATACAGACATGGTGGCAGAGTGACCTGATTCAGACACACTAACACTGATCCTGCACACAACTAACCCCGGTCTGACCTTCATTTTATTCTGTACACAGCAAAACACTAATCGATAATACATCTAATATTAATTATTTACAATATATACGTACATGCATAACAAAGTCTTAGCATTATTAGGCTTATTTGCCTCCCCTTTGTAACATGCATAATTCATAGCATTTTTACAAATATTTAGCAGTTGTCAATAGATCAGCTTTAGGACTGAAAACCTGAATATATTTTTGGCAATTACACAATATTATACATTGACTATGAAGGTGACACATCACACACAAGAAATGCGAAAAATAAATGTTTCATTATATAGTCCTGAAATGCAGTATGGGATGGGTTTGTAAAACAAGGTTAAATCTAGGGAAGGCAGTTGAAATGACGTGTGTAATATCAGAAAGTAAGCCCAGAGACAGAGGAGGAACAAACCTCCGGTTGGGATGGAGTAACACACAAACACACACACACAGAGAGACACACAGACGCACACACACACACACACACACACACACACACACACAGAGACACACACACACACACAGAGACACACAGACGCACACACACAGACACACACACACACACACACACACACACACACACACGCACAGACACACGCACAGACACACGCACAGACACACAGACGCGCGCGCACACAGACACAGACACACAGACACAGACACAGACACAGACACACACACGCACAGTATGTCTATCCATCCATTGTCTATTTCACTTATCCATCAGGATTGCAGGGGGCCTGGAGACAATCCCAGCTAACATTAGGAACCCTGGACAAGTCGCCAGTCTATCATAGGGCCAACATATAGACACAGAGACAAACAAAATTCACACTCTCACACAGGCCTGCAGGAAATTTAGAGCCACCAATTAACCTAATCGTGCCTGTGGACAGTGGGGCGAAGCCGGGATACCCCGAGGGAACCCACACAGGCACAGGGAGAACAGGAAAACTTCACACAGAAAGGCATCGAACCCAGAATCTTCTTGCTGTGAGGCAACAGCATTAACCATCATTTCACTGTGCTGCCCCACAAACTATGTAGGTAAGCCTTTTAGCTAAATGGGGAAAGGCTGCTCAACAGGCAATTTCCAAATCATCAAATCACCGAAGCTGCATGTGCTTGGAGCGTGGAGGAAAGCCAGAGTATGTGCAGCATTACTGCATCAGCAGTTTGTCCTCTAACATTGTCCATAACAATGAGTTGTCGGGCTTCCATTGTTCTCAGTGTTGCATTCACACAGAAAGAGCTCTTCCTGCCAAAGAGCAGGTTTGTGGTACAGTAATATTGGATAAGCCAAATGTGATGCAGCACTTTCATCGACTAAACTCGTCTCCTGGACTCTAAACCACAATTTACACCTGGACCAGAATAAATATGACCACAGATTAAATATGTACATGACTTTGGTTTCCAAGCATATTTAATAATATTCACACAGGCAGGTTTGGTGTCTCTCTTCCAAGACCATGAAAACTACTCAAAACTTCTGTGAAGGCAGAGGAAGTGTGAGAACAAGTCAAGAGGCCAGATGGCTGGAAATGGAGACATGGTGTGGTGACAGGAAAAGGAGACAGAGGCGATGAAGAGAGGGGAGCAGTGAGGATGAGAAATTTTTTTTCTTTTTTTATATCCAGCATTCTTACCTCTGATTGGTGTACCACCTGGTGAGGTAATTTGAATGCAAATAAGATTAAAGATAACCATTAGTCTACAGAGAAAGACAAGAATGGCACGAAATCATAGAGAGGAAAACCAGCAGTGAGACGAGCCACTGTTATCTACCCAGTATAAAAAAAGAAACTCACCAATATTATTATTTATTGTGGAATAAGTCAAAGCTGAGAGAGAGATAAGCTGAATAATTTCTAATGCAGCAGAAGCAAGGAACTGTTTCATGCATCATGCCCCAGCTAGAACTGCCAGTCTGTTATTTGTGCTTTTAGTTATTATAATTTTACTGATTTGCATTACACACCTGATAATTTGCTCCACAGAGCTGGTAACCTGCATCAGTGCTGGAGTCCTAATAAACACTAAACTGATAACGCTGTACCTGTGGTATTCAACTTATTATTTGGGTTATTTAATCCACCTGCATTAATTCTGACTAATGGGGATGAACAATTAAAGATAAATATCTAATTGGAATTATCAATTAAAAATCCCATTATCTTCTCAAAGTTAATTGTACAACAAAGTGTAAAAATGTTAAAAGTGGTTCAAATATTGGAACTGTTTAAAAAAAAAACAAAAAAAAAAAAAACAAAAAAAAAAAAACATTGTAATTTTTTATAACCAGGTAAAATATTGCAGCTGCTTGCGGGTTTCTAACAGAATATCTGATCTTGGACTTTATTAGCGTGTTTTATGTTAATTCTGTTTAGTTGAAAGTTATGACTGCTGTGTCCTGCTGCTTGTGGATATCAGAGTTTTTAGGCCCTCATTTGAAATGTTACAATCATTCAAAACGGCAGATTTTTTTGTTTTTATTTGTCTTCACAAGCTTATGATCCAAGAATGATTTCTCATTCAGCCCTTATCCTGCACAGTTTAAAAAAAAAAAAAAAAAAAAAAAGTTCCCTTCTTTAATCCATTTGCCGTTTGGGGATATCAGGTGACATGCAGCCAAGAGATGAGAGAGGGATGGTTGCTATGCAGATGCCAATGATCTGAAGAACATGCCGAGTTGCTCTTGAGTCACCAGGAAGACGAAAACTGTAAAATAGGTGGTGAGAGAAAGCAAAGAGGGGAGGCCCTGGAAGCTGTGTATCCTCTGTGAGCTGATGAAGGGGATATCAGCAGCCTCCAAAGGGCGAAGCGATGCTAAACCCTGCCAAGTCTCTCCTCCTCCTTCAAATCCAACATCTAAATGACCATCAATTGTGTATATCACTATCAATTGTCTTGCTACAGAGTGTACTGTAGTATTCAGCCTGTGCCAACAGTAGTTTCATATTTCTCTGGTTCTGAAGGTCTGACAAAGCTGTCGTCATACTGCTTTAGACTCAGCCTCAGACTTCAACAGCGTAAGAGAAAGAGTGCATTCCCACCCTCCTCACCACCCTTGTTTTCATAATATAGCCAAAAACCAGTGATTTTTATTTCTTCATGCAGCATCAGCAATGTTCAATATGAGTCATGCATTCAGGTCTGAGCTTTCTAACGTGGTTTAGTTCATAGAGAGAAATATTTTGACTGTGAGAGATTTCTGGGTAGAACAGTTGTTTCCTCACACATTCTAAATCTCAGGCTTACTGGGCTAAAGGGTCATAAAGTGTATTAAAAAAAAAATATATATATATATATATATATATCAGGACAAATATCACGGCAAATGTTACTATCCCGTGTTAGTCAGACTATCTCTTCCTTTGCTCCTTCCATTTTGTGAGTGTCAGTGTGGATTTCCAGTTCTACACGACATTACTAACACAACCGCCAATGGGCATAAACAATTCAGCTAGGACCAACTTTATCATCTTTTACACTGTTTTCTTTTTTCTTTTTGCCATGGACATTGGACAGCCATCTCACAGCAATGTAGAATGTGAGAGAGAGAGAGAATGCTTAGTAGCAGTGATTCAAATCTGGTGAGCTCGTTTTACAGAGAAAGATGCTCCGTTTTCTGGACACCTCTCTATGCAGCTCTTTCATAAATCTGCCAGGGTGTCTGTAGTGTGTTAAGCACTGCTGACACACAAATAAGCCTTCTTTTAATTCAGATCTTAGACATTCAGAAATCATCTAAGTATAAAATGGTTTGACAGTGTTACAGTTATTGTGTGTTCTGAACAGATGCTGTGGGATGTGTGCTGCGACTGCTCTACCTGAACGCAGCTGTTTTATGCGTCCTTTGCTGCTGCCGATGTCCACAGGAAGGAAATCTTTGAACCAGTAGATCTCTGGGTCAGGGTTTCCACTGGCTGCACAGAGCATCGTCGCAGTACGCGTCCTCTCCACCACTTTGAGCTGGGGTCCCATGTCTATGGTGGGGAAACCATAAGGGATTTCATCCTCTGTGGAAAAAAACAAATATCCATTGGTACTCTGACTGCAGGACACGACTAGAAGACATTTAAGATCTCTGCAGTGTAAAATGTCCCTTTGTTCACACTGTGAGGCTCATGAGAGATCACTGCTACATACTGATACCGCCAAAGCCTCTGATTCAAAAAAAGTAAAAATGATCAATCATTGAGAAAAGAGATTGATCAACTGCAAAGAAAAACATTTATTTTCTGCCTAAAACTAAACACATAAAAAATAAACTAACCATTTCTTTGATCAACTGCAAAGAAAAACATTTATTTTCTGCCTAAAACTAAACTAACCATACAAAATAAATGCAAATACAAGTGCCACTGTGCAAAATTACACATTGAATCAAGTTTCACCAATGCAACATTTGAATAAAATAACTATATCCAGATTGTCATTTTGAAAATGTAACCTTTTTGTTTCTTCACAAATAAAAAAAATAAACGCAAATAGCCTTAGTGCAAACTAACAATGACTTGTCTTTTAACAGTGAATAATTAAAATAACTGTGTGCAAAAATAACCCTCTCTTCATGGAAATGAATCCTGTTCACATATCGGCATTCAGAAAAAAAAAAAAACAAACCTTTTGAGGACTGAGCCTGTTTGTTTTGTCAGTTATAATTTGTCATGCCTTGGAAAAGATATAAGCTGTAACCATGTCACGTATTAGCCAGTGGATGGAAGGAGCTCTCTGCCCTTTTCCAATTTCCCCCTCTTCTAGGGCAGGTGCTTGTAGTTGAGGATTTACTGAGGCCACGGAGGAGATGAGTTGATCCTTGACTTCTATGATCCACTTCAACATGTAAGAGGTGGAATTCAATATTTTAAAGTGAATTGACCAGTTACTGAAATTATATTGCATTTCCTTAAAGACTTTTGTGGGCTAAACAACATTAGTTAAAAATCATACATGATTTGATCTATTGCTGGGGACTTAAGTTAGTGTGTGCATGCGTTTACCTTGGTACAGTATTAATCTGACTCTCCTACCATGATGTGTGTGTGTGTGTGTGTGTGAGAGAGAGGAAGAGGTTTAATCATTCTATGTCACAACCAGTAGAAAAAATACAAAAACAAAACAGAAGCGCTGCTGTGTCTTGACCCAAAATGGAGAGGAAGACACAGTATATATGCAGCAAGCGTCAGAAATACATGCAGCACACAAACAGTAATTTACAAATTCTCGGAGCCTGGCAGCCTTCACTCCACTCCATTCTACCAGCACCGCCTGATTGCCTTCGCTTGGTCATTTTGTCTCGAGCGTCTGTCCTGGATTCAGTGTGGTGCAGCACTACCCTCCCTGCTTCGACGTTAATTTCACTCAAAGAAGCTTACAGGTGAAGCTCCACAAGGCAGATATTACCATCAAAATCTGTTCTGGACAAATGCAAAATCCAGGGAAACGAAATAAATATTTAAAAATGTATTTAAAAGAAAATGTATGAGCCTTGGCCTAATATATACTATATCTGATGAAAGTGCTTGTGTCCAGGGAGATGATTGGCCTATAGCACCTAAGCCTTACCGGTTTTCATTTTAAAATGCTTCCAAATCCTGTGAGATTACCTATAAATGAAAATGGATTAAATTCAAAACAGTTACAGTTTTCACCTAATATTACAAGTGTGATTAAAAATGAAATGACATTAAAACCTACATATTGACTCAAGCAGCAGTTTTTCACTAAATCAGTTCTCTCTCCTTTCCCACTGCAGCCTCTCTCATTTATTTTTTATTTTATCTGTTCAAACATTCAATAACTAATTCCAGACTGCAAAAGCCTCACTTTCACCTATTTCCAGAGTTGATCTACGGTACTCACTCAACTCAATCAGCTGTTCTGAACTGGGAACGCAGAGCCCACACGCTCTCTGTAACATGAGCTTGCCTGCTGCTGTGCGTGTTTTAAAATCTGTTATGGTCTTAGAACAATTGCGATGACTGTTGGATTTTTATTCATTGATTCTTGTTATTTCATGGTCTAATTACTTTAGATTTAATTTCAAACCATTCAGGCAGAAAGCCAGGACCATTCAGGCTGGTCCTGGGAGAGGTGCCATTTCAGTCCAATTCCTTTCCTCCTGTTTATATCTTTGCCGAGGAGTCTTTATTTGGTATTACACTTCAGGCGGATTTGTTTCTGCGTCGTGATTCTTTCGTTTTGTTATGTTGGCCTTGGCTCTTCCGGATGCAATTTGAAGCTCCACTACTGGCAATACACAAATTAACTACTGCAGCCTTTGACTCCTCATATTCTTCATCTGGCTTTATGTAGCTCCCCGCCCCTAGACCTATTTGAAGATGTAACATAAGGAATTTCATTGTTTCTGTTTCTGTCTTAAAGGCCATGTCTGGGCAAATAGGAAAATGTGTGATGACTCATGTCTTTTCTTACACCTGCTCCCAATCTGCTCTCCTGCTACAGTTTCATCTTCTCCTCTCACTTCTACTTCAGATATTTTTTTCTGTTTTTGCCATTCTTTTTTGAAACTTTCTTCCACTCCTTCTCTTGAGAATCCACATTTCCACATTCACTTCTGTCCTCTGCTCACAAGATCTCCTTTTCTATCTTCATCACATATTTTAGTTTCTAACTTACCTCCCCTCCTTGTGAAAATCATGCTCTGCTGCAAATGTAAGTGAAATGCTCACAGGCATAGGAGAACAGGATACAGTCACCATTTCTATGCCATGGAAACTATGATAGCTGGGTCCTGGAAAACACGCTAAAGCTAACACAGTGTCTATATAGTACCATTACTGAACACAAACAGGGATGCGGGAATCAATGAAAACCAAAGAGTGCTGAAGGTCATTTCTATTCACACAAGGAGAAGTTGCAATTTCATGGCAACATGGTGTCACGTGGATTTAATTGTCATGCTGGAAGACAGCAGGGGTGGGGGTAAATCCACCAGGGCATTTGGAATGACAGTTCACATACAGGGAGGAAAGGTAGCTGAGGCAGTCGGATCTTACCCTCTAAGACAGTGAGCTTGGCGCTGATGTTGATCTCTCCCACTCTGTTGGTGGCTGTGCATTCATAGATGGCTTCGTCCCGGTGGGTCCTTAAAGGCTGAATACGCAGCACTGAGCCTGAGCCTGAGCCATTATCAAACTCAATCACCTGGTCACACAGCAGCAGAACAGAATTAAGACTGTTATCTGTGATGATTGGAAATGTGTTTTTGTCTTCTGTTGCAGAAACACATCAGTTTTCAGGTAGAAGGACTCGGCACAAGGTGAACGTTCAGGTTGTTTATCTGGGAAAAGGTCAGCACATGGTAAGGCAGAGGTATCTAAAATGCTGGGCAACAGTTGGTGGTTGAAAAAACACAGGTCTTGCACAAAGGGCTGCACTCGGAGCACCCACAGGAATGGACACGGGAACACTTCAATGAGGACATTCTGGCAACAAGGGGGAGGGAAGAGGGCGAGGAAAAATACAGAAGAGGGCAGGGACACAAGACAGGTGCAACACATTGGGGCAGGCCAGAGTAATCTCAGAGGTGGGAAATCGACAAAGGGAGGAAGTAAACAGACGAGACAAAACAAGATGAGGCTATGAAAGGAAATCAGGAAACAGGCAGACATAACATAACTTAAAAACCATGTAACATGCACGTTAGAACAGGAATTTCAAGGTACTTTTCAGGACACTTGTATGAATCATTTTAAATGAGGTTATTTGTATTATTATGTTTTTTTCTTCTTCACTGTCCCCCATTAAAGGGACCAATGTGTGCGTGTTTTTCCCACAGTCATGTATGAGCAAAGGGAACTACATCGACTTTAACACTGTGCATGTGTGTCTGTGTGCAGAGCAAAAAATTTGACGATTTTTGGCTCAGTGGAGCCCTGAAACTTGGGATATTTATAACAAAATGATAACTCTTACAAGAAACTGACTAGATGGTGATCGCTACAAGTGCACGTCTCTCTAGAGCCTAAAATGTGGACAAGAGAGCGATGTAAAAACAGAGACAGTTCTGATATTCTCCCAGCAAAGTGTATTGGAGCGAATGGGATTGTCTGGAAATCTGTCTTGCATTGCCACCCCTGTCGTTTTCAATTTTGTTGTTGTCGCCTTGATAGTGCAGACCTTTCTCCTTCTCTCTGCCATATCTCAGAGCTCATACTTCCTTACTGTCCCAGGAGGTCACGTCGCTCTATAGATGTAGGTTTACTTCAGCAGTCTGAGGGTCGACTCTTTCAAGCTCAGGCTTAAAACTTTCCTGCGTGGCACAGCCTGGAGTTAGATCTGTATGCTGCTGTAGGCCAAGACTGCTGGTGAAATCACACCATTCCATGCCGCTAGTTTTAGTCTGTTTGTCCCCATCTTACAGGTGCTGAGTCATCTCTGCTCCACAACAGTTACCATCAGTTACAGTTACATACAATAAATCAATTCCCATATTCACTTCTTCTGAAAACTCCACTTTCAGTTACTCTTCATATTTACTAATGCACATTTAGCAGCATCGGTATGCTGTGCCCGCATTTTTATTATATCTTCGCTCCTCTCTCTAAGGTTTCTGCCTGTCAAAGGACGTTTTTCCTTGCTACTTTCTACAAGTGCTTTATCATGGACAGATGTGTTGGTTTTAATAACTCCAAAAATATTTTGGTCTTGACCTGCTCTATATGTAAATTGTCCTGATGTAACAATGATTTGGTGTTATATAAATACATTTTATTTGCTTTTGACTTGATTTGGATTTCCTTTTTTTTTTTTTTTTTTTTTTCCCAAGACACGAAACATTGAGAATAGCTCCCAATACCTGAAAGCGCTGTGAACTGACTTTCTTGCCTTTCTTCATCCAGATGATGCGAGGGCTGGGCTCACCTACTGCCTGGCACACAAAGGACGCCACTCCCCCGGATATCCCTGTCTGATCTTCTGGGGACTTGATGAAGCTGGGCATTCCTTACGGAGAGAGACAGCATGACAAATGTCAGGGAAACATAAGGGTACTAAACCCTCAAAATAAAATAAGTTCGTTTTTTAAACAAGTGTGTTTCTACCATTTCTGACTGACCTGGCAGTCACCACCGTTCACTCATCGAAGCTTACAGGGGACAATATTCAAATGAATAAACTTTTTTGTGGTCAGTTCCAACCAAAACTGATCCAAGGATAACCAGTGACCCAGCGCAGGGTCACGGCTCTGAGGAGTGAGACCTGGCACGTGTAGTCTGATCCAACGGAAGAGCTACTGCAGCGCAAATTATAGGAGCTACATCAGGGGTGACAACAATTCCTCTGCCCTTCTACCATTGATTTATAATAGCTGGGGACTGACACCAAAGAATGTGAGATCCTTTCTACAGTACCTCTGTTGCTGATCAATGATAACCACTGATTGGCTTTATTGATATCATGTCGCCATTTCTTTTACTGTTCTGCTCTTTATGAGCAGAACAGTAAAAGACTATAGTTCAATAAGTTGTCACCAAATAATTCCTGTACAGCTGATTTATAATCCATTACAGTGTGAGCCTGAGGGTGCCGTCCCTGGAGTCACAGCTTGCTGCAGATGGGAATCCCCACTCACTGATCTTTCTTGGTGATTAACAGATGGTAAGAAGGAAAAAGCACCAAGGTCGAATTTAGCATTACTAAGGTATACACTAGAAGTCAATGAAGCCAGAAAAAAAATATCCAACCAGACAATTTTAATTTCCCACTCTTTCCTATATTACCCCGGAGAAGGCAGTTGGTTCAGCAGAGTCAGTAATCTGCTGATTTGTATTTGTTCTGATAAATATATTGTTCTCACCTGCTCATCTTATTTCTAACTTGCAAAATTGCCTCCCTCACAAATATAGTATACACTATATTAAAAAAAAATTGGTTGTCAAGTCAAGAATTACATCAGGACAAGATGACACCATTTTTTTGAAGAATTGCATATTGGATTTTAGAAATAAGGAGCGGGACCTCCTCTCCTTTGGGTAATTGCCATATGACTTCAGAGTCTGGTGTGTTGTGCAGAGTGTACAGGAAACCCTGTTATCAAAGCTTCATTGAGGATCTGGAAACAATGCTTGCACCACTTTGGGCTATGACAACCCTTTTCCTTAACAATTAGCATAGCTTTGTTGTGCAGATGAAACGACTACTCACTGTCTGCATGAGAGAGAGAAATAAGTCTGGTCAGCAGCAGGAGTTGAAGCGATCCTATGGCCAATCGGTGGTCCATTCTGCCTTTTACACTCCTCTGGTCCTGACACTGCTGTTGAACGGCTATGACTTCATGCAATCACAAAATGACACCTGCAGAGAAACAAATGATGTCAATATATCAAGGTTTCATCGTTTCATTGTCATTGCATAATAAATACACAACGACATTTATGAGTGCTACTCAGGTTGCTGGGTGCTTAAAAACACACATCAATGTAAACGCAGTTCTTCACAAACATGCAGACACTCACACACATGCTGATAAATTTAAGAAAGTGTTGAAAAGGTATTTCACATGAGATGGGTGGGGGGGGGGGTAGATCAATGTTTTATTGTTCATTCAGAGCCTGTATCGCTGTGGGGAAAGAGCTGTCCAGGTTTTGAGCGACCTGTAGTGTTTTCCAGAGGGCAGACTGATCAACAAGTGGTGGCCAGGATGGTCACTGATGATGGCTGATGCTCTGCTGAGGTAGCGTGTGGCGGTGATTTGTTCCAGGGATGGAAGGGGCAGCCTATAATCTCTCCTGTGGCGTTGGGTCACCCTCAGCAGGGCCTTCTTGTCTGCTGCAGAACAGGCGGCATACCAGATTGTGACACTGTAGACCAGGGCACTTTCGATGGATGAACCTCAGAAAGCGTAGGTGTTGTTGGGCCTTTTTCACAGTGAATGAGGTGTTCGCAGACCAGGTAAGGGTGTCGGAAATGTGGGTGCCAAGGAATTTGAAGGTTTCAACCTCTTTACCTTGTAAAGACAGCAGTGGGAGGCTGGTTTTGGGCTTCCTCAAATCAATGACCAGTTTTTTTGTAATTAGCTTTACCTCCATTTCCTGTCTGCCTAAACACAGCACAGAGCTGGTCAACACATGCAGTAGTTTTCCAGGTTCTCCGTCAGGTTCACTGACCCTTCATGTTCCTGGAGAGCGAGAACACAGGAGCCAGTGGTCTGAGTCAGGGGTGTTTGTCTCAAACCGAGCAAAGATGCCGTTTAGCTCCCCTGCTAGTCAGACATCCATGGTGACGTGTGTGTGGTGTTGCTGCCCGTGTAGTTGGTGATGTTGCCATACCCGTCTTGGATTATTGTTTGTGAGATGGTCCTCTAAGGCCCGTTTAGTGCGCCTGATCCTTCTCTTCAGCTCTGGAAGCTCTGCACTGGGCTATTCTAAGGGTTTCTAAGTCCTCTTGCATGAATCAATCCCAGGTGGTGAGCTCAAAACAGTCCTACAGCTCTGAGGGGGGACCCTTGGGCCATATTCTGGGAGACTAAGCTGCAGCTTTATTTCTCCTCCAGAAAAAGGTGTTGCTGGAATCAGAAATAGTGAAAGTCAAGTCTAAGTGTGGTAGGGGTGTTGCTCTATAGCAGTGGTTCTCAAACTTCCCCCACTTTGAACAACTGGGGATTTTCAAGCCCCAGTGGACCCCGTCACCCCAACAAAAATTTGGACAAATTACATTTCATATTATTGAACTGCAACCGTGAATCCTAGACCATGCTAGCTCTCATATTTTCTTTTCGGTTGGGTTTTTGGTTGACTTGGCCCGTCTGTCTTGTGTGCATGTGTGTGAGATGGTGCTGGCTCTTTTATGGTCCGCCTCACAAATTTATCCATGTGGCTCACGGCTACCTGCTAACTTGTCCCGCTGCAATTATCATCCCAACGTCAATCACTGTTTTTGCACTTCAGTCCCAGGTTGCATTTTTCTCCGGGTCTCCAAATGCTCATTAATAATTTTAGCCATTAATTACGACTTTGTTTGTGTGTGGGTGTTTTGTTTAGAGTGGATTATCTTTATTGTCAATAAAGAAAAGCATTTACAGTAAGATAGGCATGAAATTGAAAATTTCGAAAGTTTGTTGCGCCCCACCTGTCGTGTCTCCCTTCCCCACACTTTGAGAAGCACTGCTCTGTAGGCATGCTTGACGTTCTATGAAAAGGAGAAATTAAGTGTACCTCTGAGTGAGTACACACTTATCTCTGGATATTTTGTGTATTTAAAATTGTTACAAATGTTTTAACTTCAAGTCACTTA
Source organism: Echeneis naucrates (assembly GCF_900963305.1). Classification (NCBI taxonomy): domain Eukaryota; kingdom Metazoa; phylum Chordata; class Actinopteri; order Carangiformes; family Echeneidae; genus Echeneis; species Echeneis naucrates. The sequence continues at coordinate 15,223,597 of NC_042514.1, forward strand.
CAAATAAGAGAAATGTATTATTCAGCTCCCTTTACAGTAACACAATATTGTTTCAAGAGGCACTTTGAATGAAGCACGCAAAACGAAGCACTCTAGCAGGAGATGCTGAGCCTCAGCCTGGTAGCTTTACCAGCAAACGAGTACCATTACCAATAAAGTTACACAAATGGTGACAGGAGGAGTATGTCAGACTCCTCCTTCGCAGAGTAAAACTGTTTCAGCACAGCAAGGCACCTGGAGCATTCATACTGCCTGCCCCAGCTGATGAACAGGACGGGGGGGGGGGGGGGGGGGGGGGGATTTGCAGTTTAACACCTCTGACATAAAATGTCAGAGATACATGTAAACCAGATGACATTATTCGCATTGGTCATCCAGATACCCAAAGCTGACAGTATACAGCAGGGGATATGAACTTTAATCACTGAAAAAATCTCAAAAACATAAATGTAGACACATGGTTTTCATCAGACAGCAAAGATATAATTACTGTAGTGGTTGTAAGAGAGTCCAAAAAAAATAAAATTAAAAATAATTGGTATGTCGGGTCAAAAATATATATGTCTATATGCATACTGGCTCTTCATCAAGGGTCTGGGAAAAGAGCTTGTCATTGCTGTGGTCAAAAGCATAATGCCAGAGGACAGTTAGAGATGAGAAACTGCAACCGCCGGCTTTAAACCTAAGAAGTCAGGGAAAAACCACTGGGAACACCACTAAGTCTGCCGTTTATCATCAAAACAATGCACTCCCTCAGGATTTATTAGCTGCTGTAAATTTTTATTGCAATGCTCTACTGTCTAGTCTCCTAAAAGAGAATATATGTCAGCTACAACAGCTCCAAAACTTAGCTGCAAATGCACTGACAAAACCTCTGCATTGGCTACCTGTTTGCTGAAACGCTTCCTCGTTTTGGTTGTACTAATCTGTCACGCCAGCTTTTATCCTACTGGACAATATTCTGTCTCATTTTTCTTTTTATTACTGATTATCTTGCAGTGATCTGATAAACTAGTTTCATTGGATTGCACTTAGTCTACACACAGGCCTTCACATGTGCATGATGCCTGCAACATCACAGCTGATCTGAGAACGGTGGAAGCTGAATCTAAAGCAGTTTTACTCACTTCAGCTGAAGCCATGAACCAGTCAAAGATCCCAGATTTATTTCATCTATCCATCAAATCCTCTAAATCAATGATCCAGTTTTTATTTATATTTCTTTTCCACAAGAGCCACATTGACAGAGCAAAGTGAAGCGGCGGGCCAATTTTATGGCAATATACAAAGTCGCACACACAGATGAGCCTTTCTACATTTGAATGTGAGACTTCGCTGCACACAAAGGGAAGCAGAAAGCTGTTTTTCTTTCTGAGTTTACTGTCATAAGGACGGACTCCTTGAATTTTGGCGCTCCAAGTTGCCTTGTTTGAAACAGCTGTGGGGTTGTTTGCACATTAAGCACTGAGGTTTCATGCCATGAAAAACAAATAAGAAATTGTCAGTCCGTTTCTCTTGAAGTTTCCTGTGCTAGCTGTGTATGCCTCGTATCTTTGTTTTTTTACTCTGAACACCTGCTGTTTGCCTGCTTGCGCCCTCTCTGGTGTCTTCATGTAGATTTTTCATTTGCTGCATCTTCAGACTCTCTACCTTCACTTTCCTCCCACTGCTGTGTGTCTGTCTGTCTGTTTTTTGTCTCTTTTATTATTACCATTAGAAATTGATCTATTTTGTGGTCTGAGCATGTCACTCTGGCTCGCTCAGCCATAATGACCTGCAGGAGTGCACTGCAGTCAGGTGAGCCGCTGTTGAAAACAATGCTGTCAGCATGCTGCGTTGCCAGGTTACCCCCTTTTGATGGTTGTGTGTTGCTAGTGCATGGTTTAAAAATGCATTGATTGTGTTATTTTGATATAAGCTATGCAGGGGCCACCAATTAAAGCTTTAAGAGATGCACAATGAATAACCCTTTCTCCTAGAGACAGTGTGGGAAGAAATCAGAGTTCAATGCAATCTAAGAATCAGAGTTTCAGATAATAAATTGATTATTTTAATTCACCCAGTTAAATAATTCTTGGATTGTTGGAGTGTAATGAAAACATGAAATAATTAAACTACTTTCATTCTGTAGATCCAGTGGGTTTGAAAAACAAGATTTTATTTATAGAACTCATTACTTTTTCTACTATAAAATATTTTTGGCTGTCCACTAAAAATACAAATATAGCTCTGACAATGTTAAGTGAACTAAGGGTGTGGCCTGGGAGAGAAAAAAAAAAAAAAATCACTGACTTATTTAAACAGTATTTAATATACTGTTTATCGGCTTTTTTTCTTGGAATGATATTCCCCTGATACTGTGACATACACTTTGTTACGCCATATCCCTACCCATAAGTATCAAGGGGAGCAGCAGATTGCCAGGGCCCGGGGCTCTGCCAGACTCAGTGGGTCACATCCCCTCAGAGCCTGGGCCAGACTGCAGTCAAACTCCAAAACCAAACCTCCCGTCATCAGGGACATCATGCCACTAAAGGAACAGGGCCAGCGCCCTGCCAGCCCCCTCCTTGTTCAGCTCACAGCATACTGCATGGGCACATCATGTACCGCATGCATGGACATGATTTATTTCAAACAAGGAAACCGTATTTCTGACATTATAATCGCTCACAGACAATAGACAATTGTGACTAATACAAATGAGCTCTGCCCTTTGCCCTTTGTAATGTGTGCTCAAACATCTGATTTTGTTCATAAATGCATTTCATTCATTACGCAAATAAAATCCATTTAGCTTCAGGTTTGACACAATTTGGATTTGTGAGACTTGGATCCTACAAATGTCGCAAAATTCCAAGACCAATCAACCAGTCACGAGCTATGAACTAGAGCAGTGCTTCTCAGACGTTTCAGTCCAAGGACCACGAAGATAAAACTCATGAATGCACTATGGCACCTAACTCCCAAACATCCCTAAACCCAGCATTACTACGTCAAATAAATGTGGAAAAATGGGGGAAATGGAAAAGCATTGGAAAACAGCAAATAGTCCAGGGGAGCTGGAACTGGAGCAAAAAATAAAAAGTTGAATACTTTCTCCACTCGGCTATCTACTCACCGCTGTGTGAGACAGGGCTTATGCCTCGAAAACTGCAAGAGCAAAGAGCAGTGATCTTCATGGGGCACAATACTTGGTAGCCCAGTTTCACTCCCCTTCACCAACCTCTAATCACAGCCAGATAAAGGACACCTGTTGGCAGAGAGGAAACTCTCTTTGCCTTCACAGTGTGTGAACGGTGTGGCCGTTGTGCTGTTGTTGTGTTTGTTGGAAAATCCCCTGAGCCCCCGGGGCCTGTACCGCAAAGCAGGATTCACCACAGTAACCTACACGGCTAACGTGCCCTGGAGCAGGTTATACTGGAGATTGAAATCACTGAATATAAAAACACGGCACTCTGACCAATCAAGTCTCAGAAAATGACCATCCAAGGACAAACCCGTGGAGCTCAGACTGGCTTGTTTTCAGAGACTGACGAAACCTGTTTGGTCCCTCAGGGGAGTTTCTATATGAGAGATATCTGTTGATCAGATGGACTGAGATCAGTTTATCAGCTTTTGGAGAAGCACTGACAGTCTGTCATTAAGCTACTTTAGCTCAGGAGAGAACTGAGTTCTGTGGCTGGTGCAGAGATCAAAATGAGAACACTGCAGCTCCCCACAGTTCCACAGATAATGGTGAGGTTTGATGTATTCTCAGGATACATGTCATGTGAGAGGATATGCAAGTGGTCCCTTTCCAAAGAAAGTAAAGAATCTGACCATTAATTTATATTTTCATGTGTTTTGCAATGAAAATTGAATTTTGATTGAAAAAGCAAGAACTCTGTTTCCCTCCCAATACCTGAGAGCCTGACAAATAAGTGGAATGTTCAGAGGATGTTTTGCACTTCTGAAATTGCACTCGGTTGGAAAGAAGATATCCCCCCCCCCTCCAAAGAGTCGCAGAGTTTGTGGCCTGCTGATGACATTGCCGGGAGAGTTTTACAGGCAGACTACATTTATTGTAGGCTGTATTGGCATTAAGAGGACCATTTCATAAAGATTGCAACATCAAAGATTATTCATAAAAAAATAACAATAAGCTTTTAATGATACAATCATGGGCATGTCAAACTTTCTAGTTTTAAATAAGCTAAGTAAGAGTTACAGGGTCCCTGGGCCAATTCACTGACATTTAATTACATGTCACACTTAAAATCATAAATTGTAGGTTATTAATGGCCATTCTAGACAAGACCAAAAAAAAAAAAAAAAAAACAATTATTAAAACAAAAGCGCCGTCTGCATGAAGCAATAGCTTTCTTGATAAAGTTCAACATTTCCATTTATTGTGTGATTCAAGGGAGAGAGGCCAGCCCATTGTAGCAGCCTTGAATGGACGGCTGACGGTCGACAGTTGGCGACTGGCCATGATGGGCAGTAAACGACAACAAAACGTGGCTCCATTCTCGTTAATCTCTCAGCGATGGAGCCCAATAAGCACGCAGGCCGCCCTCACATCAGTAGCCTGTCACCGGCATAATTTAAAAGCTATCCAGGCCAGCATCCGAGAGCAGACCAACAGCAGTGCTGCGGTTGGTGTACGCCCATGAAAGACCCACCTGAAAAGTATAATGGTAAGAATGTTTCTATAATATGATGAATAAGGGAGACAACATATACTGTCATGCATAATTGTTCTTTGATTGATATGCAGATTTCTTCATCAGTACAAATATAATCACCTCTTAACTGATTTTTGTTTTTTACTGTTTCACTTTGTCAGGTAGTGCACACCCTTCAGCTCCTGGCTGTACTACACATCAGAGTTACTGTGATAATGAGCTTCAGATTGAGGTGGAAGGATTTAGTGTCTGGCGGACGTTTGCACACATATTTCTTAAAATGGACATAGAGGATCCTGCAGCCTGGCAAACCTCTGATGTTGAGTTTCTCTGGGTCACGCGGGTCCTTATGATTCTTTGTTTCTGGGTTGTGCGTCCAGCTGACATAGTCCATCCTTGCATTCTGGAGGATGAATGACGCCTGGCTCAGCTCCTGCTTTCCCTCTCTGCCTTGTCGGACAAAACACAACCTAACGTCAGCGCAGACCTTTCTAACTAGACAAAGGGGGGTATCAGGAGACGGCACTGTGGACTTTATCAGATCGAAATCAAATCAAAATGTTTTTATATTGCGCCAAATCATAAGAGTTACTTCAAGGCACTTTATAAAGAGTTTGGTCTAGACCTGCTCTATGTAGAGTTATTTAAAGAGACCCAACAATTCCCTCCAGCAAGCTTTTGGCGACAGTGGCAATGAAAAACTTCCTCTTAGAGGCAGAAATCTCAGGCTCAGGGTAGGCGGCCATCTGCCTTCCCTTGTGGGGTTGAGAGAGAGAGAGAGAGAGAGAGAGAGAGAGAGAGAGAGAGAGAGAGAGAGAGAGAGAGAGAGACGGAGAGAGAGAGAGAGAGAGAGAGAGAGACGGAGAGAGGAAGAGAGAGAGAGAGAGAGGGACGAATAGAGAGCGAACAAGAGCAAGTCGGGAGAGAATACAGTAAAAAAGCAAGTAAGCCATACAGACAGATGTCTATATGGATATACAGACGATTAATGTCTGCTGCCACAAAAAGTGCATCAGTAAATATTAGCAGGAAGTAAAAATAACAGAGTAAGCGATACTACAAATTCTAAATGAAGGCACTTAATGATGACTAACAGTAAGTATTGCAACAGCAGGTGCTGAGCAGGAACATGGGGCAACGATGATTCAATCCCTGCAGGACGAAAGCAGAGAGGGATAGGAGGGGAAAAACACAAACTACAGAAAAGAGAAGGGACAAAGTTACTGACGTGTAATGGTGGGATTGTGTGTGACAGAGAGATGCTCCGTGCACCCCCCTCCAGTAGTCGAGGCCTACATTATGAATTCCAGGTGGGACTCCAAAATCCATGGGTGGGGGTGGGCATTTTTACTCAACCTGTTGGGATTAAGGACGGCTTGGAATTGCATAATTGTTAGACTGGAACCTAGAGTCTGTTTTGACATTGAAGTCAGCTAGGTGACGGGGGATGCCAGACCGCAGTACAGGTCTCTGTGGCTGGCCGTGCTGTAACAGCAGCGTGTCATTCAGAACACTGACGGTGACGTTTTCAAAGTTGGACATCTGTTTTTGTGTAATGACGTCTCTTAGTGTTTTCATTGCTCATTGAGTTATTTTCTCTGTGTTGATTATCATCCGTCTCATCTTCAAGTTGAATTAAATCCTCTGGTATTAACTCTTTGTGCCCTTTCCTCAGCAGTATCCCAGTCATCAAAGTTTTCCTATTCATTATATAAATTAAATTAAATTATTATGTTTCCCATTGTTGCATCTAATTTGCTGGGGGATTTTTATACACGTGTCCCCTGAGAATATGACTGTATCCTGTTGCTATGGTTACTTACCTTAAATTCTGCCTGTAGCACATTCATTTGTAACAGTAAACAAGTTGTTCAATTAGAACTACGTGAGAAGTCAGCAAGTAAGTTCTTTGACACCCTCCAGCCAATCAGGATTATTGATTATTCACCCAGACCATTGCATAATTAAGTTAAGCCATTGACAGAGTAGCTTCCTTATTGGACAATGATCCTAAATATTTCAACACCTGAAATCTGTACTAATTGAACAAACAAAAATGAATACACAAGTATTTGGTCATTACCATTATGTTGCTCAGTTTGTACAGAGTTTACACAGCGGTCAGATAATAATTGTGCTAGTGCAATACCTAAAAAAATTTAATTTCATCTTTCCCTCTGTCTTTATTTTGTTGTTTAGTTAAAACAGGTTGTTGAGGCTGGATGTTGTGTACTCCATAGCCACATGATGGTCAGTAAGGGAGTCAGTAAAGAGCGGACAAGTACACTGGCCTTTTATGACTATCGGGCAGTCAGTTGACAAAAATGAACAATGCTGTGACAGTTGCACTGGTACACTTGGCACAAAACAACAGAGATGTTGTATTTAAGGGGACTGTGAAGGAGGTGTGGTGGGTGGAGTTCAGCACCGATTGAGAGGAGGCTGGTCAGGGCTGATTACTTGACATATGGTCAGAGCTTCATTACAACAGTACTGGCTGGAAGCCCAGTGGCTTCCAAAATGGTGGAACTATATTCTGCATTGCGACTGTTTTTAGCGTAGGTTGCTGTGCATGAAAAAAAAAAAAATAATAAATAAAATTGGATCAATATCATAGTTTTTCTGTCTGTACCGATATCGCTTATTTGCATTGTTATTTATTTTGATATTAAACTATTTTAGAGCACTCGCTTTATATTTAGTTAGTACATTTTCACATATTTCCATTTTTAAATGAATATTTACACTGCTTGCATTTTACTATGTTGGCTGTCAAATGTTATAGAAAATTCTTTTCAAAATGTATTTGTGTTCTTTTCACATTGAATCAACGGTATTTGTGGTCTATCTCTAGGAATACTATTAAATCAATGAGGAGTTCTCAAAACAAATATGAATAATTTTGAAACTTAAATATACTGGTAAGATTCACTAAATAATGCTACACCAAACATTTTGCGCTGTCGGGATAGGTTAAACAATGACTTGTTCATTCAGTAAATTAAGGTTATTATTTCTAAATAAATGTTTGCAAAATGAAGAATACTAAATCCAGTTTTGTTTTTTGTCACACCTTTTTTTTAATGCATGTATTTATTGTTTAACTTTTTCATAAATGATTTCTGTTCCCTGATTAGCCTATAAATAGTCAATGCTAAGATTGTCTCTTGGCAAATTAATAATTTTGTTGAAATACGTTGAGCATTAAACATCTGCAAGCTTAAAGGAACTGAAACAAATAAATGTGTGAGTAACTTTATTTATTTACTGCTTTTGTTTTTCATTAAAGGGCTAGTTTAAAAACTGCTCTGTTAGCCACTGCTTTCATTTAATGTATTCATTTTACACTTTAATTAGAAATTCTGTGTTGTTATATTGTTTGCATATTTTTTTCACTTATATTTCCATGCTTCTTTTAGTTCTATTAGGCACATTGAATATATGATGATGTGTTACAGAACAGTGTCATCTTCATCTGCTTCATCTGCTTTTCCACGACATGAGATTTCTCTAAATAATATCTTGCCATGTCTTTTAATGCGTTTATGTTAGAGATCGTAGTAAAGAGCATTACGTTTCTCCTCATATATGCGATGCCAATATGAAGATCGATCAGGATTTTAGAGCTCTGGTAGTTTGAGCCTGTAAGGAGCTAAGGAATAGATTATATTCAACAAGTACCCTCTCATAAAACGGTGAGCAGAGCAAAACACACATCCACATCCTGCTTTCCATCATATAGTCACAATGCCAGTGTTCATCTGATGCATAAATCAAGATACATGGACCAAATGCAGAGCAGAACGCACTATTTTTCCTGCCTTTATCTGCAAGCTGCATATATGCTCCCATTTCCCCTCCAGGCCATGTCCTCACTCCTTTTCCTTCCATCTATGGCACTTTCACTACCTGAACCCTCTGTCCTCCTCCCACAAGTATTGTGGCTCTGTCAAATCGTCAATCCTAAAACAATAAAGTACGGACAGCTAAATGACTCACTCATAATGAGCATGTAAACTCCACACAGACAACAGGGCAGAATTTAGGATGAAACTGGGGTCCAGAGTTCAGTGTGCAAGTAGGCCACAGTAAGATTGTTCAAGTCAACAGCCGACAACATTAAGTAATGCAATACTGATATTGAATTAGAATTAGAATTGAAACAAAACAGGATATAAGATGAAATCTATTTCTTGCATGAAACCAAGTCCCGTTTTCAAATTATTTTTCAGACAGACAGACAGACACACACACACACACACACACACACACACACACACTCAAGCATTTCATTTTGAATAAAAGTATGCAAGCAAGAAAATGATTTTTCTCGTGTTGGAATTGTTTTATCGGAGCAGAATCGTACTCACCATGAACAGAGAATCCGAAAAAGAAATCCACATCTTACTAAAATGCTTCTTTATATTAAAAACAAACGGCCAGTTCTTCGACATCCAAAGACTGGTAAACAAGCGAACCATCTGCGTATAAGGCATCTTTTTAATGAAGTCATTTTTGAGCCCTGACAAAGTCACAGAATGGAAATAAAACTGAGCCGAGGGGGAAAAAAAGCTGCATTTAAAACTGCTTCACAGAAATCGCCAGAAAAAAAAAAACGTGCATTTGCCAACGCACAACGGGTGCATTAATAAAAGGGTCTGATGTGAATGGCACTGGTTGTCCATTCCGACAGGTGCACGCGAGTGCTGGTGCTGAATGTGTCATTCAGTCTGCTGTGAAGTTCATCTGACTGCCAAAATGTCATCACACAGCATCACACAATATTATTTCAAAAGCGGTCCGAACTCACCATTTTCTCCGATTCCACGTTTGCATTCCGCCAAAGATGTTTCAGACCGGAGCGGCATCGATGTACTTGGATAACGCGGAGTTTAGGAAAGAGTCTCCCAGTCTTTAGTTCCGTCTCACGTCTCGTTAATCCTCCGAGGTAAACAGGAACAAGAAAAGGCTCCGTGCCAGCACACGAACCGGTGTTACTTGAAGGCACCTGGCCGGGTTTCCTCCCTCGGTGTCGGTCAGTGTTCCCGGTGAGGTCCGTCGGTGGTTCCTCCTCTCTGGGAGCGCAGCACACAACGCTCTCCTCAGTGTGCGCCTTCGGGCGTCATCGGCCCGACTCGGCTGTTTCCGGAGCCACCACAGCCACGTTCGCGTCCATTTGAGTTATTTATCTTTGTTTAACGGTTTATGAACACGGCCGCCTTACGTTTTCACAGCCACAGCCTTCCCTCACCCGGGCACGCGTGATTCCCTCGTTATTTCACTTACAAGGAGCACAGAAAAGCTTTCGACTTCATTTCAAGTGTCAGTGAAGCAAACCATCATTAGGCCGACAAATTAAAACAAACCCAGCAAAATTTAAAATGAAAGAAAAAAGCTCTGGTGAGCTCAGTCACACCAAAAGACCCGGGAGACTGCAGAGAGCTAATGTGGTGGATGACAGAGGAACCCTTTCTTAGTCCAGAAAAACAAAACAAAACAACCCCTCACAACTGCTGGCCAGATCAAGAACACGTATCTGTGTCAAAGTCAACACTTCAGAGAAGACCTCACCAGAGTGAATACAGAGGGTTCACCACAAGAGGTCAGCCATTGGTCAGCGTCAAAAACAGGAAGGCCAGATTGGCGTTTGTCAAAAAAAAAAACAAAAACAAAAAAAAAAAACAACAACAACAAAAAACAACAAAACATTGACAGGTGAGACAAAGATGAACTACCAGAATGACGAGAAGGAAAGATCCAGCTGATCAGTGACGCATGGTGGTGGTAGTGTCATGCTGTGGGCATCTACGGCTGCCAGTGGAGCTGGTTATCTGCTGACAGAGGCAGCAGGATGAATTCTGAAGTGATCTGGTCATATTCAGCCAAATGCTTCAGAACTCATCGGCCGGAGCTTCACCGCGCAGATGGATGAAAACCTGAAGCCGGCTGGGAAACCAACCAAGGTATTTTTTAAGGCGAAGAAGTTAAATGTTCTGCAATGGCCAAGTCAGCCACCTGACCTGAACCCGACTGAGCGTGCATTTCACTTACTGGAAACAAAAGTGAGAGGGAAATGGCCAAAGACAGCTGCAGCAGAGGCCTGGCAGGGCATCACCTGGGACGGAACCCAGAGTCTGATGGCATCTACAGCTACTGACTGCGAAGGGTTACAAGAGTCAGTTTGATTTATCATTATATTAGTCTCTGCAATTATTCCCAGTCCCTTAAAAAGGTGGAGGGCACACATGAAATGTGTTAATTCCTACATCCTGATGTAAATGAACTCAAATTAAAGCTGAGAGTCTGCACCTTGATTGTTTCATTTCAAATCTATTGTGGCGATGTACGGAGCAGAAATGCAGTCCAAATATTGACGGACCTTCCAGTGTCTTTCTCACTGAACTGGCACTTCTCCTGAACTTTTATTTGGAGGGGCAGCAGGAGTGCCGTTAAAACAGGCAGAAGTAAAAACACAGCACACTGGTCTCTTTTCACTCATGTATGAAGTGTAAAATGACTTTAAGGATCATAGCTGCTGTCGTACTTTTCACTGCGCCTTTCCTGTGTGCTGGAGGCTCCGGTCTTATTTTGAAAGTTTCTTCTTCCGTGTCCGGTCTGGCAGCCCGGCAGAGCTCCGGTGAACCGACGGGCCGAGCGGAAGGTCGACGTCCTGTCGTCCGACTGTTCAACCGGAATGGCGCCGCTAAAGTTTTGCGCGAATATTTCGTGGCTTTTCACGGAGCTGCCGGACTTCAGCAGGAGGATGTCCGCCGCAGCTCAGGCCGGCTTCCAGGCTGTGGAGGCGGCCTGGCTCTACGACACGGAGCCGCCGGAGCTCCGGAGGGCCGCCCGGGCCGCAGGAGTGGAGGTGGTCCTCATCAACACCCCGCCCGGTAAACAGCTGATTACAACACTGAGCCTGACCCACCCACCCGTCCATCTATCCATTCATCCGTCCATCTATCCATTCATCCATCCATCTATCCATTCATCCATCCATCTATCCATCCATCCATCCATCTATCCATTCATCCATCCATCCATTCATCCATTCATCCATTCACACAGCTCGTGCACAGACAAGAACAGATTATACTTCCAATGATGCTCACATAATAATCATGCACTCACATATAGAAGTGCTTCTGTATATACAACTGAAACACATAACTGGAAATCCAATGCGCTTTAAAGTGAAATGTATCTTTGCACAGCCAAAGAAAATAAAGTTGACTTTGACTTTGATGCACAGTTGACATCTCCTTACACATACTGTAATTGTGCGAGATGTGTAAGGGAGAATGTTTAAATTGTGAGTTCAGTCTTTTGTGTGTGCGTGTGTGTGTGTGTGTTATTTGTGTGAAAAGGTTTCATTTGGGTAAATAAATCTCACAACTTTTTTACCTTTTATACCTTCAAATTTTCATTTTAGAACTGCTAAATTTTGCTCACCACATTACTGGGCCTGATTGGCCAACTCGCCTGACCACATCTACTAATGTTCGTATGTTTGGAGTGAGATGAGAGAAACTGGACCCAACCATCCCCTCGAGCCAATAGCCACTATCACAGTGACATGAGCTTCAATAATGCCTCGGCAATGCTGCAGGCTGTTTGCCCCGTGCACACCGCACTTATCCGTGCCAAAGAAGCATATACAAACAAACATACTTTTCAGAACTTGAACATTTCCAAAATGTAAAAATGTTTTTGATTGATCTCAGGAAATATTGTGATATTTTGACTGACAGAGATTTTAGATTTTTATGACCTGAAAGCCGTAATGATGAAAATTAGAACAAAACAATTCTGGAAATATTTCGCACGTTTAATGAATCTAAATTGTATTATGGTTTTTGCATTGAATTACAAAGAATGAACTTTTCTGCGAAATACAACATGATAGTTGCTAATGTGGTTCATCAGAATTACTGGATGGTGTTGACGATAAGCATGTGTGTTCGTTTGGCAGGAGATGTTGAGGCCGGCGATCTCGGCCTTGGAGCGGTACCTGGGAGGGAGTCAGAGTTCAGACAGGGTCTGGAAATGGCTGTGAAGTATGCTAATTCTTTGGACTGTAAAAGGTGAGGTATTTCTCCGCCCACGAGCCTCCTGGGATTATATTTCACTGTATCACACGCCAAGGATAGAACAGGAAATAAGTCTAAGGAAGCAGACAGGGCAGGAATTGTAAAAATGAAATAAATAACAGGTCAGTTTTCATATTTAGGCATGTGCTTTAGTTTGAATGAGCTCTGGGTGGGGGGTTGAGTAATCGCAGCGTTGGGGTGCTATCAGCGGACCTGTGTTGCAGGTCATTCCCCTTTCTCTTCCTGTGTCCTGTCAGCCTCTCTGCCATTTACTCTCTGAGATAAAGGCATTTTAAAAAGCCCCAGAAATGCATAGTCTGTGTGTCTTGCCAATTAGACTGAGCAACTGCTTCTTTCCTCAAGTCATCAGAGCCCTGAACACTCTGGACACCTTCGCCCTTCTTTCTCTTCATAAACAATAGCAATCCTACTGAAACACTTCTTATTTCTGGAGGCCTTTTAAATTAAATTGCCCTTGAAGCCTCCTGGAACTGCTGCTTAAAATTAGCTTTGATCTCTCTGTAATAGCTGTCTGTTCTTTGTTCTTTTTTGTCTCTGTATCATATTTTATCTCATTTTATTTTTTTATTTTGTATGGCTTTTATCTTAATTTATGGCTGATCTGTGGGGCATGATAATCTCCCCTCCATTTATGGAAATGTGTGTATTTTGATATAACAATAAAACTGAAACTAAAAAAAAAGAACTTAACACAAAGTGTGTAGTGTGTGAGGGAAAATACTGGTTTTCAGTTATTTATCCAATACGTGTCCACAGATAATCAATGCTGCAAAGCAAACGTATCTGTTGATTTTAACCTTTTGATTATATCGTGATTTGGCTTGAGGCCTTTTTCTCTGCTTGGCAGGTTGTAATACAAATGGTTTCAGAACAGCAGTAGTGGAAGTATTGTCATCTTGCCTGTGTTCCATTTCCAGAATACACTTGATGGCAGGGAGGGTTCCTGTGGGTGCAGACAGGACAGCAGTTGCCAAGGAAATGGAGGCCGTCTTTGTCCAGAACCTGAGCTATGCTGCTGATGTCCTCTCGAAGGTTAGTGCCTTTTTTTTTTTTTTGTGCAATACAACAGCATCAGCAGGTTGACATTGGAATTCTGCAACAAGATACTGAGAGAGAAAGCTGGGTAGATGATGAAGAATTAACACAATCTCTGACATTTGCAGGTATTTAATGTGTTGTAAGATACTGTATGCACCATATAAATTACTAAAACTATGAGACTGTGTAGACTAAAAAAAACCCAAAAACGTATAACATGAGATATGATTTGATTATAAGAAATATCATCATACGGCGCTGTAACAAAGGTTGTCAGTAAATAATAATAATAAAAAAAAAAACTTGTTGGGCTGCATGTAAGTGATCAAAGAATTATGTGTACGTGACCAAAATAGGTCAACAGAACATTAAACCACTTTCATTAATTGGATTGAATCTCCCCCAAAAATATATTTGTGATGCACTTCACTTTTTTCCTGAATTGTGTAGAGTCAGGACGGCTTGCCTGGTTTTTTGAAAGATTAGTGGTTGACCTACCGAAACCCCGAAAGTGCCAGTTCCACTTTGTCAGCCCTACATGACAGGATGCTGAGTAGCTGTGGGAAAACAGGGATTTTTCAATATTCTCAAACATTTCATATACAAAATGATTAGTTAGTCAAAGTAATTGTCAAAAGAAATGGTAATAGTGATGCGATGACATGCGACTTTTATCTTACTTAATGGCTGATCCGTGGGGCATTGTGCCTTGTCTCCATTTAGGACCTCATTAGTTGCAGCCCTAATTATGTCCTTGCTGTTTTTTCACATCTCTCTGAATTAATCAAAAATGTTAAATGTCACGTCATATTCGGTATTTCTCTCTGCTATAGTACACAATTCAGTTCGAGTTCTTGTACAAGATGTATCATATTGGTTTGCTCAATTTAATGTCACAGCATCCTGAGTAATAATGACAACCTGTGTCAGCTTCTGATAATGATGCTCATCTCAGGAAGGAATCATTGGTTTGATTGAACCTATCAACACAAGGATTACAGATCCAAGATATTTCCTGGACTCCCCTCATCAGGGTAAGACAATGTCTCACTGAGACAACACATTACAGATTGTAAAATCATGAGGCTGAAAATTGTGTTGTAAAAAAAAAAAAAAAAACAACCCAAAAATCTCTTTCCTTGAGTGAAGGTGATTCAATTTGACAACACAAGTGCAACGCATAAAGAAAGTGCGATGCAAATAGCTCACAGCACAATGTAAGTGTTTTCAGCACAGTGCGTTGTGATCCATCCCAGTGCCAATCTACAGGTACACAGCTTTAATTGATTAACATGTAGAAACTGGGGTAGGCCGTCATAATTCAATTTAAAGTTATTTTTTACATTGTTTCATAAAATGAATACAGTCAGCTGTGTTTCCTCAATGGACAGATTTCTATTCCTTAGTTTTAACTGACCTGGTGTAATACTGTAATAATTATGCGCTTTTCTTGTGCCCTGTGTGTTCTCGAGACCAGAGGAACTAAACTGGTTGTTTCAAGACCCATGCACTAATCACATTGTAATCTTTTTTGTTTCAGTTAAACTGTGGAAATAACAATTCAATCATATTTTACAATCACAGTACCTGGCAAAATAATCGCAGTATGGGTTACTGGCTACCTGCTGAGTCCTCTCTCAGTTGATGCGTATGTTTGTGTTTGTAGCAGCAGGAATACTGGAGAAGGTTGGAAAGCCAAACATCAAGCTGCAGATGGTGGGTACTTTTGAAATGCGTCTTCATTTAAATGTATTATTGCAAACCACTAAACTGCGGATGGATAAATGTCTGACCTGTTTCAGGATATCTTCCACTGGCAAATAATGGATGGAAACCTGACACAAAACATTCACAAGTACTTTCCAATGATTGGTGAGTAAGAGCTGATTAAACAGGGAGGCTTTCACCTCCCCACATTATCTTTCAGCAAGATGGGTGGCGGGTGTTCTTCTATCCATCTTCTACAAATGTTATGCAAGAAGTTATGGAGGTGCAAATTGGGCTTCTTTAGCTACTCAGGCTAAGCAAGTGCAGTCCCAATGACGGGAAACTGAGGGTTGTTCACTGAAGAACATCCTCAGTCAAGTCTCTCAGGGTAACATGGATGAAAAACTTCCATCCATGTTTCTCAGGTCACATCCAGATTGCTCAGGTTCCCGGCAGGAATGAGCCTGACAGTGCGGGCGAGCTGAACTACAGTTACCTGTTCAACACCCTGGAGAACCTCAACTACCAGGGATACATCGGCTGTGAATACAAGCCACAAGGTAGGTGTGCTTTTTATTTAACTGTCGAGCCAAGTTAGGAGGATAAAAGATTTATAATCGTCTGTTTTTACTGCAGGCTCTACGCAGCAGGGTCTGGGTTGGATCAAAGATTACTGGACTCACAAACCTGGGCACCTAAATCATTAATGACAGCTGACTTTTACTTGGAGTAATGTGTTTTATGTGCTGTAAAAATGATTCATCACATTCTCATATATCCTACTTGTTTATTGTATAAAGTCTTCTGTACATACATAATATACATACTGATAAAGACAGTGCAGGATTCATGTACAATGTCAAAATGCTAAAGTGCTAACTTCCATTAGACATCTGCATGATGAATATCCAGTGTTTTATATTCAGATTGAATGGTCAAAATGTCTTCCGTCATCAGTCTAAGTGAGCAGAGCTGTGAGGTCTGAATGTCATTCATGTCAACCCTCTGTGTGTGTTGTGATGTAATAAGGCTGAAGAATTACCTCTTCCACATGAAAAATCCAACTCAAACAAAAATAGAGACGTGTAGTATGTTATGTAAGTTTATATGACTGATTTCCTCGGAAAGAAGAATTAGTCACCTTGATCCACATTTAACTCAGGCACCTTCCTGCATTCCAGGAGTGTGTGAGCTGATGGGATGACAGTGATTTTATTAGAAATGTTTGAGATTAAAAAAAGAAAAAATAAATAATAAATAAACAGAAGGGCACTTCAGGGCAGCAGATTCAGCTTTAGAAGTCCAAATATGTAAGCTCTCCGCTCTACACCACGTCAGCTACCTCACACTCTTATAAAACACAAGAGGCGGTGTGAAGAATTACTGTAGCAAAATACTATGAAAAGGCACAAGAGCTGAGGTAATTCACATCAGTTAGAGAAGCAGTGGAGTAAGAAACTGCTCCATAAGCAGGAAATCTTTTTAGAGGTATCAGACTGAGTAAATCCAAAATGCTGATATGCCACTTCCCCGCACACCAGAATCTTCCTCCAGGGTCTTGTCCACCACCCTGTAAGTGATTTCCGAATTTGTACAGTCCCAAACTGTTGCAACCGCTTATTGTGATGTGATCGCCTCTTTAAGTGGTTTAAATGATGGTAAAAGTTACAGTGGTCAGTGCCTGTCTTTAAATAGGTATAAAAGCTGAGCAGATATTTGCATATTAACCCTGATTTTAATCCTGACTGTGTCATCTGAATGATCAACGGGATGACAAAGGTTTTGGGCCAAAACCTCATTCTTCATCAACTGCAGTAATTTGGTTGAAATCAAGATCTCCAGTCAACATTTTTTGAGCTTGCAGTCCTGTTTGAGTAAACTTCTGGAACCTTCAAGAGATGAACCCAAGCAGAGTTCAGTGTTTGTTTAGTGTAAGTGGACATGTGGGTGAGGCGCTTCATATATGCAGAAATTAAAATTACAGCTTCAAGACCAGTTATTATTAAACTGCACAATACCTGCAATGGACCTGTATTTTACAAAGCATATTAACATGTTGCCCTGTTCAGACTGCATTTGGACAGGCAGAGGGTTAGATCGTTGATGGGTCAACATATGCCATCAGTAAATTTTAATTTATTCCAATTCCACATTAACATAACGCGCTGTGACCCATGTGTACTGCTGCCTCCTTTAGGATTTAATTCTTCTTAAGGTGCTCAATCAGTTGTAGCGCACATCAGATCACAGGATAGCTAATGTGATATCACGCTCGTGTGAACACATGGTTGAAAGCAGTCAGACAGCGAACTCTGACAGGTCAGAGCCATTTCGTTTTGTTATGACTCTTGATGCTGCTCTATCAAAGCGTTAGGTAAAGCAGGAACCTGTTGCCTTTTCCACGATGTTTCCGTGTGCTGATTGTCTCTATAACAGCCCTGTCCAGAGGTTGTAGCAGGCAGTGTTGATGACAGACTCCAGGTGATGATACATGGACACCAACTGTGGGGGAGGGCTGCTGCCGGCCTCTGGCTGTGATGGCAGCGGCTCTCGAAACACCACTTTCAGACTCTGTGTGTGGGGAGAAAATACACTGTTGAAGAGTTTGCGTAACTCCAATATGTTAGCAATGTAAAACATACAGATGAAATAACTGACTGTTTTTCTGGCTTGGTTGTCCAGAAAAACCAACACAAAGCAGTCGGTAAACTTCTGGTTCAGAACAGCCTGGAAGAACATGACAAACATGAACATTGATTACAAGGACATTAGTAAAAGACAACATTTGTCTTTATAATTGGATCGATGATATGAAACATGAAACTGTTCCTCTGTGGTCCAATTGTAACTGGGATGGGCTGGGATGCCAACAGGAGGACAAGCCCACTAAACACACATGGCGGATTTAGTGAGTGATTAAATTTTCATAGTTATGCGAGTACAAAACAATAGAAAGCCACATTAGTTGTCTGTTTAGTTCATGTTGTGCTGAAACACTCAACTCTCAGTTTTGAAAATACTTGAATGATCCCAGTAAAATAATTGCACCCATATTTCACATCACACACAGAAAAATCTGACGCTCAGTAAAAAATACATGGTTCATCAAAGGAAATAAAAGAATCTCCTCACCAGGTACTGAATGCTGTTGTCATCAAAGTGTCTGCAACTCTGAGGGAAGCGGTTCAGCAGTACTTTAATCAGACTCTGGTACCAGGCTGGGCTCATCGTCAGAAAGCAGTCCTGCAGCAACACCACAAACATTCTTAGTCATTACTGCGTCCTGCTGGTTGCTGATCATGAATTAGAGCTGAGGAGGGTTTCAATCTCCTCTACTGGAAAAGTAAACGAGTACATGTATCGTCTGATGATAGTCACCAATTTAGATTAAACTAAACACAGTGTCAGTGTCAAAACTCTTTTTTCACCCTATTTACAGTTCATTCAAATGGCATAATCTTTCCTTGGGTATGGACAAGTATGCAATATGCTGTGATCAAATTTAACGAGGCTGTGTGTGAAAATGAAGGTAAGGTGTGAGTCAGAACATCAACCTGTGGACTGTAAAAGCTGCATCACATTCCATTCACCTCCACAGTGTTCACAGTTGTACTTTTAACCTTTTGGGTCTTTAGTGCCTGATTTAATGGGCTTCCTAACACTTAACTGAAACCCAAAGGGGGGGTTGGTCTTAGAAGTCTTAGAACCTCGTGGCAGGGAAAATCAAATATATCATTTTTCACTTCAGTCTTACTGGTCTTGACTTTGAACAAAGTTGGAGCAAAAAGTGGCTCAGTAAACTGAGACTGATGTTTGGTAGCATCAGCTAGCATTCGGTTTAAGCAAGCCAGAGTCTCACCAGTTGTGGGTCGATCTCCCCGACTGAGCGGCTCTGCACAGACTCCAGGAGCTCCTCCAGTTCGCTAAACGACAGCTTGGTCAGCTTCAGTTTGTCCAGAGCCAGGTGCTCTCCGTGGAACAGCCTCCTCCACAGGTTGTCCCGGCGGCAGTGACCCATGGCCTGCTCCACACTGGCTTGGATCTGTCTGTGGGCCGAGGCCACCTCGTTGTTGAGCAGAGGGAAGACTGGGGAAGGGTAGATGAGGCCCTGAGCTTCTGGACCGCCACTCGCCATGGAGTAAAACCCTTTCCCATCACTGGAAGCCGAGGGGATCGCGGCTTCAGAAGATGTGTCCTCCCAGAGGTCCTGCTCAATGCCATGTGACCCGCAAGCCTCTCCTCGATCGGGGGGTAGTCGACCACCCAGCTCACTAGGATCGCGGTGGATCTGGGGTAGCCTCTTGAAACGCCGCATGTCAGCAGTGAGGCGAGGGAAGAGCTCTCTCTGACTGGTCATGATCACATAAAACCGCAGCCTACACATGCAGGTATGTGACGTTAATTTCTATTGCAGGATCATGATTAGAATGATTCATTCGTATATATTCAGACGCAGACACAGACCCACACACATGAATTACTGATAAACTCAGCACACACACACAGCAAAGTATGGTGAGCAGTTAAAAGTGATGGTTCTCTGCAGTGTGTGCTGAGTGTTACATTAATGGCCTCTTCTTTAATCTCATTTTACCTCAGCAAATGTCTCTCTCCATCTGACTGCTCCTCAAATGGAGCAGCATTATGGCATACCACCAGGGACACATCAAAGACATCGTGGTTTTGCATGCCCTCCAGATCCTTGTAAGAGCCTGAACTAAAGCAGAAAAACAGACAAAGGTTGAAATAAAGCATGTCACGTGGGATAAATTGGCTAAAGCAGCTGAGTGACTCGATGGTCCCAAAGTATTTGTACCTGTTCCATAGAGCCACTAGAGCATACTCATGCAGGTCTGGTGTTCCTTTCTTGTCAGTGGTGACTCCACTCCTGGACATGCGTAATGGCTTCATGCTGTAGGTGCTGGCATGGTCAGTTATATAATTGTATAGCTGGTGAGCTGATATCATCCCCGTGGAAATGGACAAGCTCCCTTTTGCGCACACAAAAAAAAGAAATGTCAGGAATTTAAACCTGGCACTTAACTTTTCTGACGTCCTTCATTAATCCTTCAGCACTGGGAAATAGTTTTGCAATTAATGAATAACAACATAAAAATTCCAATTAAATGTAATGCAGTGGTAACTAAATCTTGAACAAGTCAACATTGTCTTAAGATGATAAAGTTATTAGTCTTCAGACTGCGCTCTGGACAGATGGCAAAGCCTGAGGCCGGGACTTTACTGCACCGTGATGGTAATTTGCACGGTTTCTGCACTGTGTTCTGTAGGGCCGAGCCAAGAAGGCATTTCTGCCCTCTTGGTAGGGTGTTGAGGCATGTACGATTTTTCCCAACAGAGCCACAGTACAACAACGTATGTACTGTAACTGCAACACTAAAACCAACCACAAGTACACTGTTCCATCCATAGGATATTGTATTTTGGTCCGAACTGGACTTGGTCTTCACTCCTCAACACACTCCACATTGTTTTTAACACTCACACAGTCTCATCATTGTATGAGTTTCATGATTTATTTATTTTCTTTTTAGGTTTTTTAAGTGTCTCCCACACATAAGATCCACAGCAATTTGAGCTCTTAAATGGATCTTGGTTTGTGTTGCGTTTTGTATGCATTTGTTGACTGATCAATTAAACGTTCAGTTCTTTGTGCATTTATAGCAGTGTACTATAAAACCGATAATACACTTTACAGCTTTCCCCACAGAGTTTATGACATGGTTTTCTGATGCAGTTGATTTGAAATATGATTCGATAATTAGTCACCTTGAAAGACGTGGTTGCGGCCAAATTTAGGAATGTCTGGGTGGTGGGAGATGAAGTCATCCAAAAAGTCAGTCAGCTGGTAACCTTGGCGTAGCGTCATGTGGCAGCCAACCAGGTACTGGTGAACCACTCGTAAATGGAAGTCGTAGCTGAAGGAGTGAATGTGCATCAGGTCCCGCACCTTATCACATTCTTCAGTGAAGAGCATGGAGAGCTACAACAAAGGGATAGACGTAGTCTTTACCAGCACAAGATAACCAGCTGCTTTTCACAGACAGTCCTTAAATTTCCAGTTTGCCCTCCGTGAATTGAGTAGAATGCAGCAGATTTCACTTCATTATGTTCCTTTTATCTGTGTATTGCTTTCCACCTTGCCAGCTGCTCCCGGCTTTGAGCTGTACACGTCCAAGGCCCAGTGACCTCTGTAGAAAACTGTTTGTCAGCAACTTTGATACTGATGTGTTTCATTATAGTAACGAAATAAATTCAAAATAAGCTGCAGTTAGAGGGAACGCTGTGCAATTCAATACTATCATCTGAATTATTTCCCTCCATATACTGTGCAAACTGGCTTTTATCAAATCACAGAGGCAAAAAAAAAAAAAGAAAAAAAAAAAAGTTTTGGCTCTCTTAAGTGAGGGAAAACAATGATTTCCATGTTGGCCAGAAGTTGTTCATCACTCCCCCATCTCAGAGAGAAAGAGAAAATATTCCTGTGTAAAAAGATAATCAATATTTGTTTTTATCTCCCTCGTGGTGTTTGCGCAGTCTGGTAGGTAAATTATTTAAGTCCAAACTTTTAGGATGCTGTGGTGCCAGGCTCTAGTCTCTAGTTACTCCCTGTGCTGTTTCTGGGGTACAATTCCCTGGCCTGTAATCCCCAAATATCTCATCTTCTATCTAATTAAACACCCTATATAACTTTGACAAGAACAAGTTGTTAGGTTGAGTTGTGGGGCTTCAATTTGCCCAGCCCCAATCAGTGGGAAAGAAATTATTGACAGCAGCTCCATCATCATCCATGAGGAAGACAAAACATGAAGCAAATTGATTAGATAAAGACAGAAGCAGTTACAATAGTCAAGTCATATTTCCCTTTTACGTTGAAGCCCTGCATTTTATTGTCCTGGTAAAACAGAAATAATTAATGATGTATTTTTTTTTTCGACGTGCAATACTGACTTTGGTAGAAATATTTCTTTTAGTCTTTTCCAAACAGGTAGCTCAGAGCCAGAGCCGAATGCTGGGGCCTGGAAAAACAGAAACTGAGAGATCTTTCTAAATATTCTCTCCATATTTTTAAGGTAGTAATAGGTTAATTTTCTTCATGCACCAAATTCTGATTTGATTTTTTAATGCTGATGGCGTTTTTCCAATTTATGAAATATAAAAGACAACAGCAATAATAATTTAAGTAATAATGCTACCTTTTGGGCACAACCAAGACCACTACAGTGGGTCACACGTGAAATGGCTGAAAACCTGAAAAACTAAGTTTAAATAGCGTGGGATGTGGTATGATTGTTAAATCATCAATCACATTGTGACTAAAAATACTAGTGCCAGCACATAAAATATCCCCAGTATGTATGTTTTCATCCATAACCTGGAACTCCCCTCTTGTTACTATAGTCAGAAATATACTGAGAACTGAGAACTCATTATCTTCTGATAGCTACAAGATTTAAGGTTACTTCTGACTTTTGATCTGTCCATTTTTTTAGCATGTGAAATGGCTAGTTTCAAGTCAGTACTGCTGCTTCATTTAAGGATGTAGAGTTTGAGCAGGGAGAACCTAAAATTCACCCCCGGGGAACTGCACATCAGTCAATGACACAAGGTAATCTACAACTAGAAAGTTTTGAATCATTTCAGAGAAGCAAAGTCGAAGGCCCAGAAGTCTTAGCTCCAGTCAACCCCACTGTTTCTAAAGATGCAAGAGGAAACACTGTAAGACTATTGGAAAAAGGGCAAAGGGGAGAACAGTAGTTGCACAAACACTTGGTAAATCACAAGCTGAGAGACCCGCAACACCCAACCTGCAAGCATTGAGATAGACAGGTTGATGAAAAAAATCAAGAAAGAAAAGGTGATCATACAGGAGCTGGAATCAGGCCTCAAGCCTCAAACTCAAGAAGTTTTCTTTGCTACCTGACCCTCGTGGAAGCAAAACCGGCCCACGAGACCTTAAATCCAACTAGACTGAAAACTTGGCAGCTGTAGTTCCCATGTTTGAAAGCAGACTCCATTTCACAATGAAACCCATCAATTCTCAAAAACACAGGTTTGGAAAGGAAGAGACCAGGACTGATGACAGCAAGCATAGCAGCAGGGAGGGGTGGCGCCTGATTGGAATGAGACACCCATCCCTGGAGAATGGCTGGCACATACCGCACAGTCAGTTACTGGGGTGGCATCTGGAAACGGCTTGCAACGAGGTTTGGTGAGGAGACTGCCCTGATGAAGAGATGACATGAGGTCGGACTAAGCAGAAATACAGACACAGAGATGGATGAAAAGGATGACTGAAGTGATACTTCGAGGATCAACAAGAACATGGCTTCTCGAACCTTCTCCACACTACAAAAATGTAATTAGAGACACATTACATATACACACATGGTAAACTGCAAAGCGGAATGCCTTTCAATAGTTGCGTACTTTCAACTGCAGACATTCAGTTGTGATGCCTTCTGCTATGCATAATATCACTTTATTTTTAGATAAACATTAAGGAGCACTGTCACTGCATAAGCCAGTCAGCTTCTGTTTTGCTGAGATACTAAATCTAACCTAACGTGAAGCCATCGAATGATTCCTCAGGAGCGAAAATGACATTCCTTTATCGGACATTGGAAAAGGTTAGGTCATCAACGGCTACGATAGCATGGAAAGATCATTTTTGTTCAGTATAACTAATGATGTCCTGCTGCTTTTTGGACCTCTGAGATAATGCTGTACATTATCATCTCTTTAATGAAACAACATGACATCTTGCACATATTTCACATAATCTGTCACCAACTGTGTAATACCTGCCTTTGAGAATGGGTAATGAGTCTTGTTTGCCTGATATGGAACTAGGCTGAAGACAGGAAATGAACCTATGAGTTGTTGGCAGATAAAAACATGAGGATCCTGCACTATTCACACTAGACTTGTGCCTTTTGGCATCATCTTGAAAATTTTAATTAATCCTTAATTATTAATGTTTGCTCTGGGTGCATTGATAGCTGAAGATTTGTTGAATCTTATGTTTCACCACATCTAAAAAGTGCTCCATGTGATTTAGAACTGGTGACCATTGTGGCCATTTGAGTACAGTGAACTTATGGTCACAATCAAGGAAAGAAGCTTTGAGGTTGGTAACATGGTGCTTCATCCTTGTTGAAATAGTCATCAGAATGGGTCAGCTGTGGTCATGAAGGTATGGATGGCCAGCAACAATACTAAGGTAGGGTATGGTGTTTAAACAATTCTTCATTAGTGCTCTGAAATACTCAGACCAGCCTGTCTGCACCAACAGCCAAATCACATTCAAATTCACTTAAAAACCGTGTCACCCCCCCCCTTTCTGATGCTCGGTTTGAACTTCAGCAGACAGCAAATAGGAAATGAAGTGGCGGTCCAGTAATGTAGATGAGTCCTACCTAGCCTGGAAAGAAAGCTTAAAAACATAAAAATTGCTCTTCGCCATGCCAGAAGCTCCTACTATTCAGCACTGCCAGAAGAAAACAAAATCAATCCCAGGTTTCTCTTCAGAACTGTAGCCAGTTAAAGAATCATACCGCAATTGAATCATTGATTCCTTTAGTTCTCAGCAGCAGTTTTAGGAACAAAAAGAGCAGACCACAATAGGTTACGTGCGTCATGGCATGCAGCCAGCGCTCAGCAGTAGTAGGCCAGGCTCCAACGCAGCAAGTGCTAGCTGCTAAATGTGGACCTCTGACTGCATAACAAATGTGAGTGAACTAGCTTCCACAAGTCATAGTAAAGCAGACGAAACAGCTGACAGCAGATGAAAAGACAGTGGTCTGGAAGTGTTTCAGCTGTCGAAGATTGGATAAACCTTTGGTTGCTGCTAAACGTGCTGCAGAGGAGCAGAGTGGCAGCAGGAACACATCACCATCTGAAGCAGTTCACCTTCATTAAATAATTTGAGAGCCTGAAGATGAAGCATCAGAGAAGTTCAATCCAGTGTGTCCCTGAAACAACATCACCACCCCACATGTGTTTTTATTGTTGCTCAGACTTTTTTTTCTGCATTCCTTTGCAACATGGAGCACTTTTCATATAAATATTCTACTAAAACACTTGTGTTACCTTCTATTTAAGGAATAAGATAATCAGTCTATTTTGTAGTTTATATGAATACGATGAAAATATGACAACTGATTTACTTGTACCGTTTCATATCTAAAATATTAGTGTGTTATAGGAGAAAGTTTCATAGACCTGGCAGACTTTTTTTCTGACGTTTGTAGGTACAGGCATCTGTTATGGGCATTCTTGGCAGTTTTTCTTTGACTTCTTTAATGTTCATATTGACATTGGTATGATATAGTATTGACTGAAATTGTGAAATATATTGTGACATAAACTTGGGTTATTTCATCCAGCCCTGCCATTGTCAACATATAAATATTTAGTTTTTGTTATGCCAGTTATCCCTGCTGTACCAACCAAAAAGAGAACAATAACCTTCAAAAAGGAGGCGCATATAAACTGTTGTCTCTATGTTCCTGCCTTGAGGGGATTTCATAGTATGGCGTTTGACAGGAGCGAAATTAGAACATAAATGTCCCAGAGAAACGCCTTAACACTGAAATTAAAGTGAAGCAGCTCTGGCCATTCTGAACTCAGATTTCAGTTTGAATGAGCAGAAGAGGGGGATTAGAGAATGAGAGAGGCAGAGAGAGGAAAACAAGTCTACCATCTGAACTCTGAGGACTTCAGATACCAAGGGGAATTGGCTGAAATCACGGCTTGTCTTTGAAAAGTACTGCAAATACAATCTTCTCAATCTTTCACAATGTGAAAAGATTAAAGAAAAAGAAGGAAAAAAAAATCTCCCAAATAAATGTTGGAAATGGACAATCTGGAATTAAGTTTCGCTTTCACTTCTGATGTAGTAAGAAATCCAGATACTGCTGTGTTCAGAGAAAAACAGAGAAAAACAAATCACATAAGGTTTCAACACCTGTGCGGTCTTCTTTGACATGTACACCTTTAACCTGTAGTGGTTATTGTGTATCTGATTCAGATTTCTTGAGGCCTGGATGATTTATTTTAACTGTACTACATTGCCACCATATTAAAAAACACCAAAGCAAATACGTTGACTACTACACTATTGCCCACTGATTAGGAAAATCGGAGAAATACTATCATGACACATAATTAATGTACTTATTATACACTGTAGAGACATGCTCTTTGTCGATTTCTTTCAGTCCCTCCAGAACCCCAGACATAAATACATACTGAGTTGAGCGTTGTGAATCCCCCCCAGCAGAACCAACATTTACCTGGGAGTTGACAGTCTGACCCATGGGAATGCGTGAACACTCCAGTGCATACTGCTTCACACAAAAGTAACAGCCCTGGCAGGGGAAGAAGCACATTGTTATTTAGCTAAACAAATGATTAAGATCATGGGGATAAAGACATCCAAAGAGAGAAGAGCACTTCGAATACTTAAACCAGCAGCAAACATGAACCTGAATGTAGTTCCAGCAGCGCTATCTGCAACTCAGTCTGCATTGATCAATACACTACCAAATATCTGCTGCAAATAAAAGCAGCCATCTGAAAGCAGTAAAGCACTTTTGATAATATGCCTTGTCTGAGTACTGGGGAAATTGCCAAGATGACCAAGTGGCCTGTACAATTTGTTCGGGTCTGGGTTTCAGTCTTGCTACAGAATCTTGAACTTCAACACACAGACACATAATGACCTAGTAAACGTTAGCAGGGCTAAGTAGTCTTTGTGTACACTTTCCTAATTTTATTGGAATTACCACCTCACAACAATTCCAGTTGCAGTAAATTAGTATGAACTCGAACAGCATGAACAAAAAATGTTATGTATGGCCACGGTTGTTATTGACACCCAAAGTGTGTAGTTGATCTTTCAAAATGAAGTAAACATTTTAACCACATTAAACTTATTAAACAAGTAGTCAAGAAAGTTTACTATGCTGTAATTGTTTTGAGACACGAGATGACATTTTAAGACCCTTTAATGGAAAGATTTTTGATTTTGCCACCAAAGCCAGAGGTCTCTACTCATCATAAAAATCTACAGATGACTTTTCAATCACCGCAACAACATATGCACCTTTAATTGTTTTGTTAGTTGCTGTCAGAGAGCATACCTTGAACAAGTATTAAGACTTTTTGAAGATGATTGATGTCATAAAAACTAACTATAATTCATTACTGCTATACATTAACACTAAGAGTACTCTCATCCTCATTTCACCTGAAAAGCCAGTTCCATCAGAACAATCCCACCTGGCAGTGCCCTCTGGAGGTGATATGCAGTGGTGCCAGAAGCTGTCATCTGAAAAGTTCGTTTAGAGAACAAGACAATAAGAGCATAGTTGGAAAGTTGAAAAGTTTGGTCACCTCTGATTTTTTAGTTGTTTGAAGTAAAGAGCAATTGATACAATTCCCTTTATAAGACATGCATTCAAAATGTGACTGGACTAGTTTAATAAATGTTATGTATATTATCTGCTTGGCTAATCTCACTCAACATTTTCTTCCAGTACAGATAACAGAAAACCTCCAGGTTCTTACAAATGTTGGACTATTTCCTGTTCAGGGAGGAGTTTTGTGTCGCACCTCCTGGTTATGAGTTGTTGTTCATCTGTTTACCAAAGTGAAGTAAATTCTTACTCCTCTATTCTGAAGTGGTTGATAAGAATCTACTTTATACTGGCACATGGAGGCTACAATGAAGCTGCCTTCTCTGCTTTTAGTGTATTTGTAAGAAAACTGTCATTTAAGGATATGACAGCAGCTGCTGTTCAGTTATGAAACTTTGAATGTTTGGTTTATCCTGGGTCAAAATAATACCTGCTAGAACCTCCTAGAACCTGCTAGAACCTCCTCAAATTTAACTCAAGGCTCTGCCTGCAGCCCGCAAAGGCTACCACATCTCAACTCCAACTCTATATCATACCACTTCAGTCAGACTGAGTGTTTGCTTGTAGAGTCATTTGGTATTTGGGGTCAAATGTGTGTTCTACAGGTTAGGACCAGTTTGGTTGTGGGTTTTGAAACTACATCTGCATCATTGAGGGGAACACTAACCTTAGGGCTGTCCTCACTCTTCTGCTTTACATAAGAAAAGGACATCCTCCCTTCTGATGACATTGAGTTCAGCATGGCAGCACGGGCCCGGGCAATGCTGTAACAGATTTGAGGGGGGGGGTTTGATTAAACCAGAGTGGCGCTGGCCAACAGAAGCATGTAGCCAACCCATAAGAGTGAGTCACGGTCTGAACCTAGAAAGTGATAGGACAGGACAGGCATATGGCCTACGTTTGGTCTAGTTACTTAAGTTGCTGCTGCAAGGTCATAGGTCAGATGAGGGCCATAACCTATGTGAAGACTAATGGGTGAATGTCGCCCCTGTTGTACAGAGACAGGAAATGATGGGCCTGGTAGAGAGGTGGAAATGGGCTGTTGAGATACATGAACATCCTTTTGCTCAACACACACATGTTAAAGAAATTATGCTGTTAAGGGAACTGAGTGGACCGCATGCTGGAGCCCAGGATGCCTTCTGCTGTGGACGATTATTGAAGCTCAATTAGTCATGCAAACTGATGGTTGGATCAGTATGATGTGACATACGTTCAACTCTAAAAACCTCCTAACATACTTCAAACATAGAGCAAAGCCACATGAAAACAGAATATACAAAAACTAGATAAAATAAATAAAATGAACTTTTATTGCAGACACAGACCTGCGAGCTGGAGACTGAGGTCGGACCTGGACTAGGATGAAGCCCATGCTTTGCAGGTACTGGACATACTGCTGGAGGAAGGTGTTAGAAATCTCCATCATCCATGGTTCTTCCTTCATTCGGCTGGGCAGCATATCAGCTGAGTCAGTGCTATAGCTCCGATCCCGACTCGATGCTGTGGAGTCACTGGAGCGATGCCGTTTCTGGCACAAATATCACAATTTCAGAAATATTTACACATCAGTTAATATCATTGAAAGACACACTTACGATCTAGCCAACCTGTGCCACTAGCCCATAACTGTCAGCTGACAATAAATACATAATTGCCATCTGTCATTTGTTAACTGAAAGCACTTTACCCTGAACCTGTCAGCGCTGTATGAGGAAAGATGAATATCCACCCTATTATCCCATTCATTCTGCTGCATTACAGTTTCCCCACAGAAAGAGAAGATCATCTGTTGGTGGTGAATCTTCTCAGAGTGTCTGTCTTGTTCCCTGTATATTTGAAGTCATATTTAAAGTCTTCATTGCTGATGTTTAGATGAAACTGTAGCCTTAAGGCACTAATGCCTGCCCGGGTGGGAAATCAAGACCTCGGGGTGGAGTGATGCCTGAACCCATCATGAGGCGCTGCCAAGGTGGGTAAACTATACATAAAACTACCACCAGCTAACAACATTCCTTCTCCTGATGATGTGGTTCTTCCTCAGCATTAAAAGCTATTCCTAGCTTACTTGGCTCTTTGTTGTTATCTATTGCACTTCCTAAGTATTTGCAGAGGAGAAACAGGGGAAGTAATTTCAAGCTTATTTGTTGCGATTTTTGAAATTTGGAATGGCTGTCCCATGTCACCAGTGTTGTTTGTTTGTGATTTTCATGCGAGACCCCAAGACTGATGGATTGCCTCCTGCAGTTTGGAGGGTTATAGCCAAACTGAAGGAGTTCATTTACCTTTAGATGGACATGTGTGGCATCAGCAGTGACCTGGACATTGTCATGACACTTTTTACATTCTAATGCTAATTTATGGTCTGAGCTGGAGAAAAGATCATCTGGGGGCTACTCCACTGTAACGTCAACTTGGACTCAGAGGAACAGCAAAATCTCACATCTACAAAGATCTGTTGGTTAGGGCAACATGTGGACTTCCTGTAAATTTACCTTTACCAGAGGCTGAACAATCTGCTCCTCTTGGATCTGCTTCCGGAAGATGGGGTCAAAGAGGAGGGGGGTGGCACAGTAGTGGACCAGCCTGGACGACTGCTTCAGGGTCTCCAAATCTATCCACTGTTCACACATCAATGGTTATTGTCACTAAAATTCAAGATGATGGTGCTGCAGACATGCTCTCCAATATCAAAATGTTTTATATCAGTTTAAGATGTGCATACAGTACATTTTAGTGTTTGGCATTGAAATATACCTCAAAAAGGTGAACACAAGCTAGGACACAGGTTTGTAAAAACTTGGCAAACTCTACTTCCTAAAAGGACATGCAAAGCATCTTGATTGTGTGTAAACCGTCTTTTTGAAATCTGTGATTCCTGGACTGCCAGTGCTTTGCAAGTCAATTTTTTAAAATATAATGTTTGTTATACTGCCTGTTAGTGACCACAGAGCCTATTAGTGAGTGGTGTGTATGTGCTGTTTTCAATATTAAATCAAATGTGAATTTAAGTACATTTAATTGAATTGGCCATTTAAAGCGCTGTTAGATGTACAGTATTGTGTACTCATGTAGCAACATGGCTCGTATTTCAGTGATCGTTTGGTGCTACATTATTACTAGTAACTGTGTCGTGTGCAAAACTGCCTCAGTTTTGGGCACCCAGTAAAATATTTAAGAGAATCTGATGTTTTATGGCAAGAGCAGAAGAAACTGCAGGTTTCAAAGCAATATTCAAAAAGATTTAAGCAGACGAAGCAGCACCAATATTGACTGCACCTGCGTTTTGGAGTCAGGTTTTCAAAAAGATAATTTTTAGGGTTTCAGATCTGAAATTGTTCAGTTAATGTAAAAACATTGTTTTTCTCACAATGAACTCAGAGCACAACACATCACAAAGCATATTTAATAGTAATGTGATTTCATGTGGTGTTGTTGTTTGGACTTACTGAAATGGGCATGTTGGACTGTGCTGACCTCTGCTGCCAAGTCACAAACAGGTTCTCTATCTTCATCTGCTTCTCCAGCTCTGTCAGCACAAAGTCAAAGTCATTGACACTCCTCTTTTGATGGATTTAGTGGACACAAAATTATAGTTATCATTATTATTAGTATTAGCGAAAGTCGAAGTAGTAACAGAATTAACCTCTCCGCTCTGCAGCCTTTATGTCCAAGAGCTGGCCGCCATGCCGGGCCACCACATCTCCTTCCATCAAGGATCGGATGCTGCAGATGTCTCTCAGGGCTTCATCAAAGGGAAGGAGCTCAGAGGGGAAGTGTAGTGGAGCGAGACTTCTGCCAGAGCTGCCAAGCCTGCTCTGCTCTTTACTGGGCTGAGGGGGAACTGCACTACGCAATAATGCATCAGGTTCCATGGTGGGGCCAAGGAAAGGGTTCGGATTCTTAAAAGAAAAAAGTAGAAACTCTGGTGAAAAAAGAATGGCAAATGGTGTCTACAGTATAACATCTTAAGCACTTGACTGCTACAGATCCCTCACTCATTGGCATGACTTGCAGCTATGACCACAGGACGAATATGCCCTGTTCGGTTTTCTGTATTATCTCATTGTACATTGCATTTTCACTGCACTGTAAATTAATGTGGATTAGCATCATTACTAGATACTTAATCTTCAAAATGTGCGTGTCCTTTCTGCTGTTGAGAGAAACTTTTGGGCAAGTTTGCTTGATGGAGCAGTTTAGGGACCAGATGCCCCAGTGTGACAGAGCTGGCTGCTGTATGCCCACAGGCTGGACGGTCAAACTGTCCACTGGTGCTCCCTCTGTTTCTCATCAAGACAATGACAGATGAAGCTCTGTTCAGGCAAATTTTCTGCAACTCTGACTGCCTTCTGTCCAAACTTATTAATAATGCAGCAATGAAGAGCTGGGCCATTGGAGGGAAAGTAACAGGCACTTCTTTCAATTCATGTTTTGTAATTGGCCCTGGGGGGGCACTGTAAATTTGCTGCTCTAATAAATCCTTCTTTCCTCCTGTTACACTCAACAGTGTAAAAAAAAAAAAAACTGTTCATGTAAATTTTCTGTGGTTTTTTTCCCCCCTTTGCTTATCAGCATCACTGTTATTAGATTGAAATGGTAGTTGGGTCACACAACAAAAAATGGGATGTTATTACAATGCTGAAAGCAGCTACTTTGTTAATTACTAGTTAATTCAGACATGAGCATCATTCATTTAATCAGCATTTTGCTCATATACATACCTGTGACTGCTGCTGAAAACGTAAAATTTTACATACATGGGATAAATAAACTGCTAGCTGATCAGTGTTAGTTTGTTTGTTAGGTTTTTTTTTTTGTCCACACATACAAGATCTTCCAAGTTTTCCAAGTTTTCATTCAATCGTGTTATTAAAACAAAAAAAACAGGCTGTTCATAAAGAATCTGGGCCCACTTTTTCCTCGTTGGTTAATTAAAGCTTGCTCTGCCTCAAATTCATAATTTCTCAGCATTCACCCTAGAGCATGTGCTGAGTCCATACTGCATGTAACATTTTTGCAACACTCAAGCTGACTCCCTGCTTCTGAACAACACTATTACTGATTTGATGAATAAAAATGAAACAAAATACTGTACTATTTAACTGATGTCTTACATGGATGTCTGATCTCAGATTAAGCAGCAGCATGTTTTCAAACAATGAGAGAAAAACATTTTACTTCCTAAAATGCCAAAAATAAAACTGTTATTTGACTAGACATTACTAAGGAGTGCTTTTAAAAATGCTTCTTCTACCTACACAGATCAACCATAGCATTATAACCGCTGACAGGGGAAAGGAACGTTGATTATTTCCTTACAGAGGCACCTGTGAGAGGGTGGGTGGAAAAATGGAAACGCATAAGGTTTTGAGCAGCTTTGAAGCTGAATTGTGATGGCTTCATGACTGAGTCTGCGCATCTCCACTGCATCACTTGTTGCCAGTCTGTATTGAAATGTGGGTTGCGGGGGTGATCAGTGTTATTGGCAATTGTCTGTGTAAGGTGGGTGACAGAGCTGTGGTTCAGTTCTGACAGGTTTGGTGTGGGGAGGCAGACTATTTTGGATTCAGTGCACATGATTCTGGTAAGGTTATACATCCAGACCTCTGCTCCAGAGATGAGGATAAACAGAAAATGATCCATGTTATGTTTTATGTTATGTTTTGAAAAATAAAGCCGTTGAAGTGACAGGGCTCTTTGTACCCTGATTTGTAGGGTAAATATAATTATATATTTAACACAGGAGATTTAACACCAACAGCTTGCTGGAGCTGAAAGCAGAAATTAGGCCTAAATAATCAACAATCTTTCATGTTGCTGCAGTGACATGACAATAGGGAGGAATTAACTGTCAGCCTCTGCCCAGCAGTATCTCCATTTCTAATGTTTCTTCAGAACACTTGCTGTTTTCACAATATCTAGTCATGGTTTTCAGTTAAATGAATTGAATTCATGGTTTATTATCACTAAAACTTATACAAGCATCAATCAAAGCACTGGCAGAGGATTAAAGAATCAATTACTGAGCAGTAATTGGTCAGTGGCACAACCATTTTACATCCTGCCAGGAGCTCTGTCATCGCCTCTACCTGCTTGGAGTCCATTTCGTGGAGGGGTGCATCAGGGAAGCAGTGGTGATGGAAAAGGCCCATTTTCTGGTTGAGCAAGCAGTGAGCAACATGAGCCCTCGCATTCTGCCATTTAACAAGGCGCACCAGCTCACGATTCAGAGAGGCACCCAGGTCCACAGACCAATTGTAGCTGTACAGAGTCACCTAAAAGAAAAGATAGCTGTAAACACAACAAGTCAAAAATCTGCCACAGCGTCACTGAAAACAAATATACTTTAAGAGTATCACTGCTTCACCCCCACAAAGACAAGGTTTAAGTGGTGAAACTATAGTTAAAGTATTAGCATTTTACGCTCATTGAGGACTGGAGGCCACTGATGTTTACTGAACACGCCATGATGTCCAGGAAGCAGTTTGAGCTGAGCTTATCAGTTCCAGACAGACTATTAATTTTCTACTGAACTCTCTCATCAACAAGGTGCTTCAACCAGAGAGCCATCGCAATCCTAACCAAACCTATTTAACTACTGATCCATAAAAGATACTGCCCTCTCCCCCTAGACAGCTGTCCAAACCTGTGACTTTTTTGACTATTGAATAAACAAGAAGAGCAATAAGGAGAGAGCCTCTTCTGCATTTAATTCTACTAAAAATCAAGTGGCAGAGAATTCATCTCAGATGAAGTCAAACAGGGTGTTTGACGTTATTCTCTTTGCCTGAGGCATATTTACAGTACGGAAACTTCCATGTGTCATGTCACCTTTTTATCCAGGATGCTGATAAAAAGGAACCTCTGGCGGGGAGCCAGTCCTGCCCCAGCCTGGGTAGGACTGAATGGATCACTTTGCTCCAGAGCCTCAAAACGCTGGAAGCCTTTATGAGCTGAGCATAAGAGAGAGACTGAGTTAGATAATGAAATATCCAACATCAAGCAGCCTACTGTGGCCAGTGCCTTATTTGTACCATCAGTATAGTCCAATCCAGTATAATCAATAAAGAGCAGCAGGCCATAAAGTCATGTTTCACTGGGAGGTGCTTTTCACATTTATTGAAAAATACTCAGTGGGTCTTTAAGCCCTTAAACCAAATGGAATTAATTACATAAGGACTCTCAAAGGCTTTCCAAGGCTTGGCAGGAAATAGATGATGAAACGTTTGGAAGAAACAAACACAAATATTCATTGCATTAAGGTTCTACGGATCCCAGTGTCTATACATGTGTTCATGAAATTTGTTGTTAGCTGGAATGAAAGAGATAAAAGATGAGAAAAGTCAGAGATGATAATATTTGCGCTTTGATAAGATCTAATCCTAACCCTACCTTCACTAAAACAAGTAATATTGTTAGGGTAAATTACACTAGGATGCACATTGTTTTGTTTGGTTTGTCAGTGTTAACATATTTTACATTCAGTTTGGGCTCTGTTTTCATGCAGTGTGCGGCACAAAGTGCAGTGCTGTACTGGAAGAGTGCTCTTTGCCATGCAAGTACATTGTACATTTCATGTACACACATGAAAGGAGATGTAACAAAGAAGCTCAGAGAAACAATCAAATGCTTAAAGGAGTCATTGGAACTGGTTTGAATATTTGTTTGTGAGTCAACTACCCAGAGATCATGAAGCATGAAGTGCTTCAAGATTCTAGCTCCTGAATCTAAAACAGACCACTGGAAAACTCCCTAACCCTAACCCAGCAACAGCCAAACAGGATTCTCCTTACCAACTTGCAGCCAAATTAAATTTTAAGTAGCAACAGCTAATAAAACCTACTTCAGGTGGCACTGCTCATTTTAAAATGACGGTTAGCACCATGTTAATATGAGGAAAGGTTTTAAGGGGCTCTGCAAATCTTGATATTCTGTGTGTGTGTGTTAGTATCACCAAATAACACACACACTCAATGACCCTCATTTATCATCAAACATAAAAGGCGCAGGCCTGTGCATAAATATCTCATCAAGCTCAGTGTCAGAACAAATGTGTGTTGATAAATGTGGGGTTTGAAAACCATTGTAGGTTAGATCAGCTCACCCTTAAATATTCTCTGTTCACCCCTCACATTTACGACGTGGAACAGCAGAATGCAGCACAGAAAGGGAAACTTCCCAAGACTGAAATTGAGATACCAACATCAGAGATGGAATCAAATAAAAAAGTATTGTTTGGCAGTTTGGGAGTGAAAAGTGGCCTACAGGGGCTTCAGAAGAATGAAGAGATCCTTCTTGTCCCTGAGAACTCTGTTAAGTCTGTATGTGTAATGTTCTTCCAAAAGAAGATCTGCTGTGCTTGAAATCGGATCATTGTTGAAGCTCTTGTTTCCTTGGGGACTGAAGGCTCAGGACTATCAAACTGGATATTGGTTACCCTGCCAATGAACTCTGTGCATTTGGTCTTATGTCACCAATGAAACCCGCTGATTACAAAATACAGGCTAATCAAAATTAATTATAAGAATGATGATTATTCTAAGCTGTCCTACATATTTGTGTGAAAAATATGTTGAGATATGATCTGATATTAATCAGATTTTACTGTGCTGCACCGCAAGTCCCTGTTGGCTCACATTTAACCCTAAACCTCACGTCCAAATTGATAACTGTCAAGCTTTAAGTAGGAATGACCGTCCGCTCCATTTAAGACTGTTTACGCCAATTTTCTTTCATTAGTTTGTCTGATAAACGAGGGCTAACATGCTCACAGATATATCTTACTGCAGTCCAAAGACAAGTCCAGCTTGTGGTACCAATAATCCCATATTTCATGTTATCCCTTGTAGGCAATGTGCACACTCAATACCCAATATTTTCAACACGTTAACTGGTTGAACTATAACCAAATACACCCCTAAAATCACCTTAAGCACTCCACTTTAAGCTTGACACCATTCACAGAAACAGGGCCCGATGTCTTTGTTTGATGGGAAACACTGTGTGCTTCTTTGTGTGTTCATTTTTAAATGATGTTATCTGTTTACTCGCACGCACAATAAATAAAAAAGCACTCTGCGTCTCTGCAAAAAACAGTGATTTCAAACATCCCGTCAACATTAAAGTTTCAAGCTTCGAGGCAAACTTACGTGTGAACCTATTTAGCACTGGTGTGTTTTCCTCATCTGAACTGTCTTCTGTAGGCAGACAGAGATGGTACAAACAGCAAGGCAGCATGGACAGTGAAAAGGCAGCAACAAACTGATGTAAGCACACACTGGCATAATGAGACAGGTATGTTAGATAGCTAGCATGGACAGAGAAACAGAATTAAAAAGCAGTGATGACAAAGCCTTGACACAAAACACTTTTTTTTTTTTTTTACACTACACACAGGCGTTACACACACTACAAACACAGGAACACACTGCTAAGAGTCCGTACACGGCCATACCCTAATAACACATTGTTTTAACTTTTTCTCTACTTCAGTGAAGCGGTCTACTGAATATTACGATGCATACAGAAATGAAGTTACTTCTGCTGCCGGGGTTTCAAAGTATCTGGTGCATCGACATGGTTTAGAAACTGGCTGAGCTATGCCAAATATTGGTGAAGTGACATGCAAAGAAAAGAAAACATGTAGTTTTGTGAGGTACGAATCAGAGAAAGCATTGTTTTGTTTTGTTTTGTTTTTTTTTAATCAAACATTTTAAAACCAGCCACTGTGCTGCTAATGGTGATTAAATTAGAGGTTACTGCAGATGGACCTTCTTCCATCATCATCAGTAAGTACTGTGAATGTACAGGCCAGAAGACCTATGCTGCATGCCATTCCCCACTCTCTCTCTCCCTCCCTACTTCTTGTCACTTACTGTCATTGGAATAAAGGCACAGTCCAAAAAATAATACTAGAATTTACTATTTAAGGAGAAAATTTGCCTACCAAGAATGTGTATATTCAATTAGTCACTGCAGTGACTAATTTAGTATACATGGCCCCTTTTTTTTGGTTATTTGTTCGCATCTGCAGCTGAGATGAAAGAGAGCGTGTTTTCTGTACAGTCCAGGATCGTTTCTGATTGTGTATGTGACATAAGTCTACTCTAAAAGCCGAAGATGCTTTATTTTACAGATTGTAACCTCTATCCTCTCATCCTAATATGGTGTCTTCTTGTTTTAAAAACCAAGATGGCAATGGCAATAACTCTAACCAATGAGTGATCTCTTTGGTATTCCAATTGGTTTGAACCCCGTTTTTTTTACCCTGAGCAAGTGATTTCAGCTAGTTTGATACCAAAGAGATATATATATATATATATAGTTTTTTTTTTTTTAAATCACAAAGACTTCACACCTTCCCCTCAGATTTGCCCCAAGAGCATGTACGCTTTACTGGAAATTGAAATTAATCCCACAGTGGGATAATTCAATGTTAAATGAGCAAGGAAATTGAGGAGGAAAAAAAAACAGCTAATTATTAAATATGGTAAACAGTTTGTCGTATTTGTCTCCCTCCTGCCGTGGGTTGGGCTGCAAATATTTTAGCAATCCTCTTCTCAAATCAATGACTGAAGTAATGTTATAAGCTTTATGAAGATTGGTCAAATTATTAATGATTTATAACCACTTATCATCAAAGCCTGATATTTTATTTATTGGGGGTAGCTAGGTTTTCCAAATTATCTTTTTTTGTCTATTTATTATTTTATTTTTTTTTATCATATGCAATCTAGCAACTGGAAATAAAATAAAGGGTTAAAAACCTGACTGGCTACTGATCATGATCATGTTGCATTATCAGTGATTAATCATTTACTGTGTATACTAAACAGGCTTGCAATCACTGCAAAGGATAAGCATCAACACAGCTGGTGAATAGTTTCAGCAGTTACCTTGCTCTGTGCTACAATGCCACTGATGGAAGTTGCGGCCAATCAGAATGAAGCTCCTTGTAGCCTCTGGAGGGTGGCTGAAGTTCTGTACATTAGCA
Source organism: Echeneis naucrates (assembly GCF_900963305.1). Lineage (NCBI taxonomy): Eukaryota > Metazoa > Chordata > Actinopteri > Carangiformes > Echeneidae > Echeneis > Echeneis naucrates. The sequence continues at coordinate 15,262,553 of NC_042514.1, forward strand.
AATGGTACAAATAACTCTCCAGATGGGGGGCAGCTGAAAAGAATGAATAGATGGAGATAACTTTTATGGTGCTTTGCAATTCCCAGAGTTGTATCACAGTATTGGTCTGAATTATGATGTTGTTGACTCAACGTCTGGTCTGAATATGACTGTGGTCAGACATGTCCTACATCAGCCAATCCAGGAATTATTATCTGACAATCAATAATAATAATCTTGATAAGATTAATGTCTTTTTTCAATTGGCATGTGAGATTATAGGTTTCATTTTAGAGAGTCTTCATATTGTTTGAGCATGAGTGAATAACTTTAGTGATAGTTTGAAGCTTAGGTTCATATCAAAGTATACAGTTAGCAGTTTTTTGCAATGGATGAATTTCACTTTGGAAAACCAAAAGTAGTTATTGAGTCTGGTGGATTTTAGTTGTAAGGTATTTTGAGCCACTTTACAGTTAATACATTAAGACAGTGTAAGACAGTGGCTTTTCTATGGCAGCTTCTATTTTCTATGGGGGGGCAGTAGAGCTGAGGATAGTCTACTCCTTTTTTTTTTTTTTTTTTTTTTTAAATATCTGATAATTCTAGAGGAAGACCAACTCCTTAAATTTTTTATTGTCTTGGTTAAAGCCAAATTGAGTAGCTGAATTTTTAGTTAAGACAACAATAGACAGGGGAGTTAAAATTTAAATGAACACTATGTGACATGGCAAGATCATTGACAGCTGTGCAATAATCAACATCAATAAAAAGTATCACAATTGTGATGAACATTCAAATTTCTCAGAGATAAACATCACAATACACAAAATTATCAATCATTTTTAACCAAACACAAAAAGCTCACCTTGTCTTTTCAAATGCCTTCACAGTTGTATCACTGGCCAGGGAACTGACCAAACTGACGATCTCTGTTATGATGGAAGGCAGCAGGAAGTTTGAGGCAATTTCAGTTGTGCATTGCTGAATGGAGGGGCACCCTGTTCACCAGCCGTCCAGTCAGAGTGGCACGAACAGACGTAAAAAAAAAAAAAAAAAAAAAGAGAGAGGAATGTCAGTTATGATCCAAATCTCTCAATGTAAGTAGATGCAGTCTCTCTGTGCTCTGTGCTCATGCCACATTTCCGCTCTTTATTGTTCTTAAGAATTGCTTTTTTGTAATTTTTGTAAGTAATGTGCACTATTAAAATAAAAATTGTTTTTTTCAGTTGAATTTAAGTGCAAGGGCTTTAAACATCATTTTCAGCTTCATGTGTCTTGCAGACTGCAGTCAAATGCAGTCTTTATGTCACTGATGTGATTTTTTTACGGTTATGATTCACATATTTTATTTTCTATACATGAACAATCTTGAAAATCTCTGCAGAATTACCTCTCAGGATTACATAAAACAGCACTTACCAAGTTTAGCCATGAAAGTGATCCATGGCTGGCAGGTAACATGATAGATCGGATGAAGAGTGCCCACATCTCCCTCCTCCAGATGAGACACCTGCCTCCTACTCAGCCGCAAAAAAGCCACAATGCATTACGGTGTCACTCACACTCACAAAGAAATCAGTGCTGACAACATGTTCAGATGATTATTACAACCTTTACAGGTTTGTTGAATATTAGTTTCCTCCAGCTAATATTGGTGTTCAGATTCATTTATGTGGATGATGCTGTTAAGTCAACAGCGTCTAGAAAACTAAATATAAACTACTGTGTGCATATCTGATAAATATAACATATATATAGACCATAATGCATGTAAATTTTCATATAAAGGACCTTTTAAAACAATAACAGAAGCTTTACAATAAAAGAGGAAATAACTATCCCTGCACACAGTTATCAGAGACCATGCAACAAGGGCAGTTTGTCTGTATTTCAGGTGGAGACCCAATTATATAAATCAAATGATTTTAATTCAAAAGTTACTTGTTGTTTTTGCTTTTCATTTCCCACTATGCCCTTAATTTCTCCAAACCTACTGATGAAAATATCTTGCCTTTCATTAATGAATTAAACTGCTATGCTAGAAGCCCCGCCTTCTGGAGATCTGCCCATGTTCCCGATTTGCCAGATACAAATAAAGCCACTCTTTGTATGTTCACACACTGATATCTAGACAGGACAAACCTCAGTTTAGTTTCACTGTGTGGATAATCAGCATTGCAGGACTGACAATCGTGACTGAGATGTCAAGTTATGTGAAACTGGATAACTGGAGCATTTCTTGGGTGTGTTAATCCTGCTTTGTGGAACAGGCCCCAGGTAACAAGTTCAGAGTTCCCTCATACCACAACAAGGCTTTGGAGTCGCATTAGTAACAATTCTGGAAAGGGACATTACTGTTGCAGTTTAATTTGTATCCCACCTCTGGGCCTGCTCCAGCTCAATAGCAACAGCTTTCTCCTGGCTCCACTGCTGTTTTATGGTCTCTGTCTTGTGTCTTCTTCGTGCTGCTCGGCCCTCCTCACCTTTCTCTTGCACTATGTCATCAGTGGTCTTTGGGCTCCCAAGCTCCGATGAGTCTGCTTTACTCTACAAGGACAAAGAGGAATTAATTTAGCGCTGAGGATGGGAGGAAAAACCCAGGTCTTGTCTGAGGACTGATGACAAACATGCGATCTTAAAGCTTCTGTTAATGAGATTAAATGAGATTTAAAAAAATAATAAATAGAATAGCAGTGCACAAATGATTTCTTGGTAAAGCTATAATGGAGAAACTGTGTCCTGAGCATAGAGGGAAGCCACACCCTCTCTGTTATAATATTCATAACAGGACATGAGATATTTAGATCAGGTGAATTAGAAAAACCTCAAGGTGTATTTGCTATCCCTGGGTGGCCATTTAATTTGCTTCCAGCAGTAAAAAAATACTAAACACATTACAGAACATCATTAACAGGCTTGATAGCAGCAGGACTGAATGACCTTCTGAGCCTGTTTGTTCTACACTGTGGCAGTTTGAATCTGCACACTCATGGTAACAACACAAATTCCCACCACATGGGATGGCTTGGATCTGCCAAAACCAATCCTGTTTGACAGAAAGTGACCAGTGCCAACAGATAAAGACTTCATCTTGTCTTTAGAATTCATTCAATCCAATTATAGAACCCTATGTAATAAAATATAGAAATGCATCTTATGTAAGGTTTCACATTGACAGTTTTACAGGAACTAACCAGTATGTCCCAGAAACTCCGGCGTGTGCTCTTGCCAGTGGGTGTGGTGGACTCAGGTGTGCTGGTCCCTGTCATGGGAGAGGTCCCCAGATTTTGGGTGAAGGTGATAGGAGAAGGGCTGGTTTTAGAAACCTTTGGGCCACTGTGGTGCCTGATGCTGTCCTTCACTTCTTTCACCTCAGGCAAAGGATTCAACAGACCTAAAGACACAATTCACAAAAAACAAGAAAGATCATTTTTTGCAAACAGCTCCTTCATCTTTCAATTTTTTTTCTTCTCAAATAAGAAGCTGATATCTAAAGTTAAGCAGCTGCAGATTAGGGTTGCACAGATTGCCGTTTTCAGATCTCTATACTCTAAGTTGGGTTTGGCCAGATAAACTGGTGACTTGAAAATTCATTATGCATGTACAAATTCAAAAAACGCAAACGCCAACTCCATCCCCAGAATCAGCAGTCCTGTCAGTAGGGTCAGTAGAACAGCACCAGAGCTACTCGTCAGTGGTTTTATTTCACTGTTGATGTGCAGCCCAGAATCAAAAAGCTCTCCGTAACATTGTGACTCTGATTTGTGTTATTTGGGTTATTTGTGGTAACAGAAGAATATCTGTGGGCTGGACAAAGGATATGCACTACAAATAATCCAATAACACATAGACACACATTTTACTTCTGGCACAAAACACCACATTGTTCAAACAAATATTCAGCTACATCTACAGTGGTGGCACGTAAACATTAAAATATAAAATATAAATTCACCAATGGCGGACAGTTTTACATATATTGTTGTGTATATGCTGCTAATAATCACCAAATAATGCAAACAGGAAGATTAACAAAGAAACATCTGAAAAAACTCACCTTTACTCTCCTCTTTCTGCACTTTGATAGCTGGGCACAGCACACCCAGACAAAGAGGATTTGGCAAAACTTTCAGCTCCATGACAACATCACAGAGTGCGTGGCGCAGCGCCCCCTGCAGTTTATCACTGAGCTGTAAGGGGCTGACATTACCTTGTTCCCAGATCTCAAAGTGCACATACAGCTGTGGCTCTGTTCAGAGACAGAACAGATACCACAGGACTTAGTTTGTTTTAACAGTATTGTTTTATATCACAAAGACCAGTATAACAAAGACCTTGATGCAGTTACCTGAGCTGACAGGGATGGAGTCCACTTTAACCACAGTGGTCAGCTCCTCAAAATGGTCTGAGTGAAGGAGGGTGACGCAGTTCTCTGACTTCTGCAGTGTGGCACAGTCCTGAACCTGAAGGGGGTGACCTTGAGCATCCAAAAATGAGAGGGCGATGCAGGCGATCCCTAAGAGAACAGGAGATCTTTTGTAGAGCCTTCAAAACTGAAATATATTTCACACAACAGGTTTTAATTATTGCTCCGCAGTCCCACAGCATTTGCCTTCCTTCACAATAAGATATATAAAAAATATTAATCCCATGTATCAATAGCGTTAAAATATATAACATAACATTTATTAATCTACACAATGAGTGAGCAGCAAAATGCATGGAGTGGGTGTATGTCAAATCAAATTAAATCAAACCAAATCATAACAAAGTTACATCAAGGCACTTTACATATAGAGCAGGTCTAGACCAAACTCTTTATAAAATTATTTTAAGAGACCCAACAGATCACCTGATGAGCAAGCACTTGGCGACAGCGGCAAGGAAAAACTTCCTTCCTTCCATATGTGTTCAAGTAACACTAGTAGTCCTCTTACACTCAAGCTGCTGCTATCCGCGCGCGCGCACAAACACACAAGATTACCTTTGCCACCTGTCCCCTGGCCCCCAGGTTTGTTGTAGAGATAGGTATCTCCATCAGCCAAGTCACTTTTTAAATGAAAGTTGTGCTGCAATCAGAGCAAGAGAGGGAATCAGCTCATGGAATCTCTTATCACAAGTCACTCGCTGTTTTTCTCATCTTCTACAAGTAGTTGTTTTTTTGTTTTGTTTTGTTTTTTATCCCTAATGACTTTAAAAAGAACACTTTGTGACTGTCAGTAATCATGCAAATGGAAGATGCTTTTTTGACACGTTAACAAATCAGTAATAGTTTAAATGTTTTTTGTCCTTTATCCTTTCGAAATGGCTCACAGTTAAGCCTGATGTCAGCTTTCATGATACGTTACATTTAGGCTTAACACAGACTTTCTCCATTGTTTTTTATGTAAAGCAAGTGACAACCAAAATGAACTTTGGAGGTGTAGTATAATTTAGAGACATGAGCGCTCTTTCCCCCTGTCATCTGTCATGGTTGTTTAAGGAGCATCTTCTCATCTGCAAAATCTCATCAGCAAGAAGTGTCTATAAAGTGTTCCATTCTTGAGTCAATAAACAATGATCTTGAGCATTTCATTTTGAATATGTCTAAACCAATAGTTTATCACGTGATTATTCCCCTGTTGTCCATGTTTCTTGCCCAGCTGACTTTTTTCTTTGGCGAGTACATTGCTATCATAAGTGACAGATTTCAAAATAAGTTGAATTAAATACAGTTATCCTTTAAAGACAGGTAAACAATAGGTTTTGGTCTTCTTTTCTGGGCATTTAGTAAAACACATGTCAAATCCACCTTACAGTCAGCACATATTATCCCATGTTCTGACAGATGTAAAACTGGGTCATACCTTGAAATGATGTGCAGTGTTTGTGTCCGTGTACTTGGGTATATGCAGGAAGATAAGGAGATTCTGCCTGAGGTAGTGAGCCACGGCAGGCAGCCAGGGCAGACAGTGCTTGGGGAGGCTGAAGTTCATCACCTCAGTGGCTTGAGATCCTGATGGCTGGATGAACTGAACGCAACATACAAGGCTTTTATTCAAAGGCATTTCCCTTGCTGCATACAAGTGGGAAAAAGCCCACAAGTCAACCAGCGTACACAAATGGTTCTTTGCACACTGACGTCTCAGACCCACTAACAAACCCCCAGAAAATCCAAAAAGACATTGCATCTGGAAAAATTAAAACTCCCTTCCACTCAGTGTTTACCTCCACATCAGCCGGAGTCAGTTTACAATTTCTGACAAGCATAACAGTGATAATGTCCAGCGTGGTCTCATCCAGGCGCTTCCTCAGAACCTTCACCAACTCATCTGTGATCTCTTGGCCTGAACAACAACAAAAATATCCCAAAAAATCTGTGGGCCATTCTCCAAATACATTCACCTTTTGAGATTTTTTTATGGTGGTTCAACAGACTGTGGAGATTTTCTCATTGGTAAACTCTTGCCCTTAGTTGAACCCACACTGATAAAGTGAAGGAGGCTGGAGTTCCAGGGTATCTTTGTCCCTTAGATGCTCTCATACCTGAGATAAAGGGCAGCCAGTGTGGGGGGTTGCAGGGGCCAGAGAGTTAGTGCAGGGCTGAGTTTTTCTTTGTTTTTTTTTTGGGTTTTTTTTAATTTATTTTCTTTAGTTATTTTTTTTGTTTTCCTGCTCCAGGTAGTCAGGCTCCAATAGTAAATAAATACACCTGGATTGCATAACTGGCTGTGCCTTCATTTATTGGGCCTCACCTGCTCTTGTTGTACATTGAAATTGACCTTTCAAATTTGAATTGATTATCAGACCATTATGGACTGATAACCTTACCTGCACTTCCCACTCCATGCACCAGCAGGAGGATGTGCTTGTCCACTTGTCCAACTGGCCGAGCACCCTCCAGAGAAGACTTGGATCCCTGAAGACATTGACATCAACAACAATTTTGAAAATGTATTCTGACATCACTACTAATTTGGATGCATAATTAAGCAGACTCAAACAGACTAATTAAGCAGGCATCATCATGTAGCGAACCACTCCATCAGTTTAGGCTTAAAAACCTGTTTCCAGTTGAAATGCAAGGTTCTTCTTTGCTTAGTTAAATCAAGTTGGTGACCTTTTTGGCAAAATAGTGTTTATATGAAGGAAAAAAAAGCATGAGAATCAGTTTTCTTCAGATTCAAGGTTATCATATACACAAATAGCTAAACTAAATAGGGAAACTTAACCTTCTAAGCAACTGACCAGGTGATAGTTATGTTTGTTGTGTTTATGCTTGTCAGAACCTCTTAGAATTGTCACTGATAGTTACAAATTGCTGGTTTTGTTACTTTGTATTTGTTGACTTTTTCTCTGTATTAATATTCAGATTACCAATGATGATTCTTTGAAATATTCCATGAAATGACAGACACATCAAGAGTCTGTATATCTGGATGTCTCCTGCAACTGGGACTGGGACATCAAATATTTCATCCATGTTTCAATTGATTTGTTTGATTTGACTTAAGTTCTTTTTTTTTCTCCAAAGCATAGAAAACTCAGACTTTTGATTTGGCCTCACACTTCTACATCTACATACTATTGCTTTTTTTCTTTATGTGTGTGTGTGTGTGTGTGTGTGTGTGTGTGTGTGAAAAGAATTATACATGCGTATACATATAGATAGCATAGATAATTTTAGTTCGTTTTTGACCTTATCTTCAGTTAATTCTGAACTTCACTTGTCAATATGAATAATCATTTACAAACTGGCTCCTGCAAATGTTCACTAACCACAAGGTCCTCAGAAAATGATGGCTCTTGACTCCTAAAAAGCCCAATAGAGCGAGTCATGTGGAGGTTTCCGTCCATGTCAGAGTACTTCCCTGTTAGAGATGTTTCACAAAGTCTGTAAAGTGGAAAATGTAAACAGAAGAATAAGAACACAGTTATGTGCTTCTAATAATTTGAAAACAATGTAATTTTTTTATCAGTTTTATGAAACATCACCAATCCAGAAGAAAAACCTTTCTTAAAAATGAAGTCTGACCTTAGGTAGAAGACTGATTTTGTTGTTCTCTCCTGGTAAACAAACATATTTTTCCTGTTGACCACACAGAACGAATTGAGGACCGAGCGCAGGGCCTGGATGGCTACGAGAGAGTGAGAAGGCATATAAACAATATTAGTATATTTGCAAAACACATCTATTGGTTTTCGTGTGACCATTACTGTTTTGGAGAGAAAAAGCCACAGCTCTGCTTTATAAATATAATAATCTGAATGATGCCTAATGTGAATATAAAAAAATTAAATAGTATTAGTGGCCGAGGAGTAACTTCCAGCACTGAAAAGACTAGATTCCTAAACAGTATTAACTATGATTATTTTCTAAAATACGATGCATTCATCTTATATATCAGTACAGAAATAATCTCATGTTTATTTAGCAAAGTGTTAATCTTCAGAGACACATCTGTTGCTGTCACACATCCAGGGTACCAGGCTGAGTAATAGAGTCTATCATTCTTAAACAGAAACTTCTTTTTTTTTTTAAATCAACAACTCACCCCTGGACACCCCCATGTTGGGTCCTATCTTGAGGCGTGGGTGAACGTGAATTATTGTGCTCCACACTACATCACAGGCAAAATGTCCAGGGATGAACTGCATGGTTGCTGCTAGGTAATCTCTGGCCTGGTAGCTCTCCTCAGTGTTGTAATCTGTCTCACCAGGAAAAAAAAAAGAATCTATCATCAAAAGGGGGAGCAGATACTTACAAACACAGATACAAAGGATAGCTGTGGGATTAGTGAAGAAATTAAAAGGTCTGTTCATTGGAATTAGTCTTTCCCCTTCAAACATTTGAGTTGGGCTGCACACAAATCTCAAAAACACAACTCTCACAATCAAACCACTAAACACTTTTTCTCCTGACGTACCATCAGAGTTGTGGAGCCTCTGTCTGTATTGAGACTCATTCTTCCAGATGTCTTCCTCACTCTCAGCCACCAGCAGAGAGTTACACACGTGGCTATCATGTAGATCCTGCAGCAGCATACGCTACACACACACACACACAAACACACAAAAACAAATTTCATGCCTATGTAGCTTGACAAGTGAAATCTAACTGTTTTATCAGAGCAATGAGTCTGGATGCTTTGATGTACATGTCCATGTCCAATTCTAACTTGTCATAAGACAACTATGGTATTCAATTTGTATGATTTTATAAAAACATTTGTAGTACTCAGAAAGGAAATCTTTCTGATGTCCTGCTAAAGCTGCAGTATTCACCTGATTGACTATCCTGCAGAATTCTCCAATTTTCCTGACCACCAGCTGATGCAGCTGCAAGTATTCAGGCAGCTCCTGCTCTTCCTCCTTCTTCAACTCCTCAGCACTGCCATCCTTTCTTTCATTGAAGCCCCTTGGAAAATATGATAAATTATATGAAACAAATGGATCCAATCACAGCAACAGTTGAGAACCTTAGTATGACTTAATTTATAGTACCTAAAACATTCATGTTAGCAAGATCACATTTTTCCCTTCAGACTGAGTCACACAACTGTTTCCACCAATGTGAACGCAATGGTCTGATTAAACATGATGCAACTTTTTTTTTACTTCTCAACCTAAAAGTGACATCTGAAAGTGTTAGAATGCTCAGAAATGCTGGATAACTTTGAGCTGTAGGATGGCATCAGATTTATGTCATAAGTTGCAAAATGCTCCAGAGGAAATTATTTTATGTCACACATTAACTGCTGCATGACGTAAGTGCTTGTGCACAAATTCGACTACTGTGCTGTGCTGGCAACTGTGGGTGAGTAACAAAACATCAACACCAGAGACTGAGGCAAGCACAAGCGAATTTATGATTGGTCACTTTCAACGTGACCACATCTACCGGACCTCCTTGCACCTTGACTGAGGGCTTGCTATTGCAATAACTGAGTCTTGAGAACACATTTGGCGTTTGCGAGAGTAGAATTAGCCTGGAAGAGCTGTTTTCCCTCCAGCCGCTCGGTGAGCAGGAGCAGCTGTGAAAAGTGATTTATTTCTTGCTCACAGTTGCTTGTGCAGCTCTCGCAGTTGTTGAATCTGTGCACGAGAAATTATATTGTGCGAGTGGTAGTTAACCAGCATGAGCATGAGCATGTTTTATCACGCTCACAACTTTTGACACAAATCTGACGGCATACATAGGCTCACGCCATCTCCTGAGGTTTTTCTGACCTGGAGTGGGAGTAAACCTTTATTCGGTCCTGGTGGATCTTAACAATCAGCCAGAAGTCAGGCATCAGTGGTGACTGACACTCCTGCTCATCCAAGGTCAGGCTCTCACACTCAGAGTCACTGCTACCACCATCATAACCTTAAACACACAAAACAACATCACCAACTTATTTGATATCAAAGTCAGATACGGTCAGTATACCAAGAATAAGAATCAGAATCTACTTTAATTTTCAATACACAAAGAATTTGGTTTGGTGGGTTTTTTTTTTTTTTTGTTTGATTGTTTGTTTTTTTGCAAAAAACTGTTAACGAGTTAAGAAGGAAAAAATGTAGGCGAAAAGAGCAGCAGATAATGAATGTTGCTTAACACATCTGGTTCTGATGTTCTGGGATTACAAGACAGACTCTGTCAGACAGGAAGTCAATGATACACCTGCAGGTGGAAGTGATTGTCTAGGAGAGTTTGTCTTGTAGCCCTGAGTGACATTAGTGAATGCAGAGCTGATGTCTGAAAAGGCAGCAGCAAAAACATCTTTCTGCAGTAATAGAAAATGTAAAGATTTGATTGGTACAGCTTATCAGGGTGACACCTGTGAAACAGCAGCTACATGGTGCTGAGGTCGGTAAAGTGTATTCTTACACTTGAGGAAATAATCCTCAATCCTTTGCTGTGTGCTGGTGCTGTACACACAACTTTCATATTTTTTCAATCTAACAAATTGGTAAAATTGACCACTAGGATTTAACCACCACAACCCCCTCACTTATCAGGCACTGTAAACCAGTGTTGCTGGTAAACCATCATTCAGCCTACCCTGCATATCTGAGTCCAGACTACCCTGGCTGGAGACCACACTCTGGACTCGACTAGGCCTAAGTTTGCCGCAGCCTGAGGAGAGACAATGAGACATTTCTGTCAAGACAACAAAGCAGAACAACTGCTCAGATATGCAAAAAGTACAAAAGATCAAAGTGCCAACACTGCCATCTGTAGCTCTATCTAATGATCATCTTGGCATTGTTTTGACTTATCTTAAGAGCCTTACCATTTACAAACGTTGAAATTCTTGTACTTGTTCTTGTGTAAAGTGGCCACAGATTTTGAACATGAACATGTGTGACAGGTATTAAATAATTTTATTTATTTATTTTATTTTTTTTAAATCACTGAAGCACCCCAAAGTGCATGCCAGATGTTGTTTTAACAAAGATGCAGACATCTCTGATGCACAGATGTGAACTGTGTCTGCAAGACTCACTGTGAGAGGCTAACGGCATGGACTCAGCCAGGCTGACACTTGGCAGGATCTTAGGGGATGAGGTGGGCTCCGTGCAGCAGTCAGTCTGGAACTGGGGGGCACTGGGCTGACCACAGTCCCTCAGTATTGTAGCAGACTTCTGATTAACAGCATCATCTGCCTCATGCTTCGGGGCTCTGACTGGCTCACTGGCATCAGCTGTTGTGTCACTGGGAGCGTCAGCAGCCGCACTGATGGAGCTCTTGTCTTCACTCTGTAGTCAGACAGATGTGGAGTAAAATTATTTTTTAAAAACCTGTGATTTCTGCTTACAAGACATTACTAAGCATGTTGTTCTGTGCTCCCAAGCATTGTGAATTGGATGTTCTATCACTGAATGAAGATGAAAAAGCAGCTAATCAGAATTGAGTCCTGCACATGCCGTGGGAATGCTTTTTTTGACTTGGATAACATATCCCAGAATTGCTTTGTCCCATGTTACTGTTGACTTATCCAAATCTACTAAAGAGAGACAATATCTCACACAGAAAAGTCTATTAATGTGTCAAGTAACTGATCAAAAGATCATGTGTCAGTATCTGACTGAGCTCAGGAGTTGTTCAATTATCCTACCACGAATTCTGTTCCCTGCGCAAGATTCCAATTTACGAAATTTCTTTTCAAAACACAAATGATTGCAGTTCTACAAAGACTTAGCAGCACCTTCAATCTTTCAGTGTTAAAGAACAGAAATCACTTTAGGAAAATGTCATGTCAGTAAGTGCAAACCTTAAGCAGTCTAAAATTTCATTGTTTCTAAAATCTGATTGCCTGTCTCACTCTGCTATAGGGGCTTGAAAATATTTGATAATTATACAGTAAAAAAAACAAACAAACAAACAAATAACTAAACAATACAGCAGAACTAAGTTTGTTACTCTGTGCATCACAGTGACATGTCCGACCTCACTGTGGGCAAATGCTGCCTGAGCCAGGCTGTCACTCTCAAGCATCATCTCCTCTGTCTGTGCTCCAGCACTGCAGGGTGTGGTGTGTGACAGGGGGGTTGCAATGCTCTCAGACAGCCTCCTTGGGTTAGGGATCCTCTGTGGGTGCAGTCTGCTAAGAGACATGTAGTAGAAGCTGTCCTGTGGTCCATTCAGGATGTAGCCAGAGAAAGAGATTCTGCGAAACTCCTGCAGGATCAGACATAATACAGTCACAAATCATTATTATGCAATGTGATTGTGTGTGCAAATGATACAATGATAGCTATTCCATCACAGACAAGTGGTGGATATTCAAATTGTATACCCGCGGTTCTCTACCTTTCTTTATTGACAACAAAGATCCTACATTCAAATCAAAAAACCCACAAATGAAGTAATCGCTAATAGTTTACATGTATCGTAAATTACAAGAAGATTAAATAGAGGACCAAGATAAAAATGCAAACGTGCAAAAACAATGATTATTGTTGACAAGTTAATTGCAGTGGAATAACAAACAAACTTTGACACAGAGGGGCGGCAAGCATTCGTGTGCTATGACTTTTCAAACCACAAAAGCTGGTGATAGATAGAACATAATGATACCTCAGTAAATTTGAACATTTTAAGCATGGCATATTTCAATAGCATTTTGCGTGGGCAATGGGGACAGGTGGGGCTTGAAAATTCCCCCCTGTCCAAAGTGGGGAATGGCTGAAATAGTTAGAGAATCACTGTTTTATGCCAAGAAAATACTTACTTACAATAGGAGAGGGAGATTAAAGGGATTACATGAAAATAGAGCATGAGTGTTAATCAATATTTTCTACTTGACCAGTGACTATGTACAATAAATAAGGTGTCAGCTGCAATGATTTATGAAAATCTCAAATTCAAATGAAATGAGTCTGTCTGTGTCTATCAGTGCTCTTGCCTCTTTGAATTTTTCCAGAGACTGCTCAGGTCCAAAGACAAACTGAAGTGGGACATCTTCAGAGTGACAGTGTGGGTGACCACTGGAGCATAAAACATGCTCTGCCACTCTTTGCAGTGTAGACGAGCTGATGACCCGAGAGTGACGAAGACCAGAGACTATCTCATCCTCAAGCAACCAGCGGATCTGCAACACACACACACAGTTCATCATTGTGTTTACAGTAACAGCAGCAGTACTGATTAGAAAGTAAAACAAGAACTCAAAATACAAAGACTTAAATTTGCTGGTAGCACTTTCAATTCAGAACATTTGTAAATAATATCAGACAAAATGAAAACATGATTGATGATATCTGGATCTATATTCAATAAACAATTCAATTTCAAGAAAAAAGATGTACTTTACTATGTGTTCTTATTTGTAAGTGTACTTAGGAACTACATTTTACATTTCATGTATTTCATTCTAATTACATGTTTGAGTTTAACTCCTCTTGAATAATGTTGTACTTATGTTTTTGTTGTGTTGTGCTGAAAATTTGATTTACCTTGTCCATTGTGGCTAGGATTGCTAACTTCTGAGGAACTGGGAGTTTGGATAAAGGGTCACCAGAGATACTGTGGAAGAAAAATAGACCCTCTGATTTGACTAAATCAAAGTCAATAGGAGTTGGTCGACCTCAGCTATGTACTGTAGAACAACCTCACCTATCAACACCAGCTCCCCTTAGACTGTCCAACACTGCCATCAGCTCCTCATCTGAGCGGTAAGACGATGGCTGTCCAGGTGAGCGATTCAGGGATATGCTGCTCTCCGATGTGTACCTGCACAAAAACATGAGCACTGAGTTGATATCATGGTATCATCACTTGCACTAATTCTCAGCAGATACAGTTTCAACAATGGGACTGGATTATATGATTTTGAATCAATATGAACATTTTTTAAAACATTTACCTCAGTTATGAATAATAAACAGCTGTATTGTTGCTCTCTTTCTCCCTCTCTCTTTTAGTCTTTACTCCTGATATTTAACAGTGTGATTGTATTCCAAGTGATCAAACTCACAGGTAGTTCAGCCTTTTAAATTTAAATTCCTTTTCTGTTGTGTATGAACTGATGTTTCTTTGCTTGGCATCACATTTACAGATGCCAAAATGACCCCAACTACACCCCGACAGGTCATTCTATCTGGGAAGAAGCTGCTTGGTTTGAGGCTAAGTGTTTGCTAGTTGAACAGGGCAGAAGTAGATGACTGTAAATTTCTCAGGGCACAGTTCACAAAAACAGAATTCAGAAAAGTATTAACTTAATTAACCAAAATTGGCAATTAGATAAAGTCAGTGAGAAGCTCAAAATTATTGACTTGATCATTCTTTTCAGTTAATCACCAAGCTCAACTTAGTCAAATATATTTGACAAAAACATTTATTAATACTTACTGAACAACAATTTTTCAATTGATAGACTGGTTGATTAAATGTTTTAGCTCTGTTTCACAATATCCCAATGGCTGACACCATGAAATTGCCATGTGAGCTAATAAAAGCAAGCCAAAACAGGGAAATTGCTGAAATATAGATGCAGAATAAAGAGGTTCCAAAAAAACTTTTTCTCCAAGTGTTTCAGGTTCTGTAACTAAGAATCTATTCAACACATTTGTTAGTATCAAATTATATACACAATATATTTTAGAAAGTAAACAGAACCTACAAGAAAACAGTGCCATTACTTTCACTTAAACTTACTGCAATCTAATCACAGGCTTCAAAATCATGAAAGAACAAATACCCTGCTTTGTCTCTGACTCACCTGTTGTGATGGAAATCAGTCACTGTTTCAATCTCCAGAGGAAGTGTCAAGACGAAAATATCTAAAGTGACCGAGAGCTCGTTCAAATCCACAGACTGCAAAGTATCAGCATTCTCCAGGCAGGAAATGATCTCACCTGTAACCAAACACCTGGGATAAGCACGACAACAAAAACTAACGTCTAATTGGCCAAACTCCAGCTTTTCATTTAAATTATTTTCAGTTAGTCATAGAAAGAAGGTGCAAAAGCAGCAGTTCAAAATGAAATAAGACTTATGAATGTTGGAATAAATTAAAGCCTTAAAAATACACCACTCACAAAAACTTAGGGATACTCTGCTTTCAGGTGAAATTTAAGAATGGACCTAAAATGCAGTATAACTTTTACAGGTGAACTTAGTGTGACCTCTAAACGTTTGAATGCACATGCCCAACTGTTCAATGTTTCAGTACTTTTTGCACAACGTGCTGCTCTTTAACAAGGAGCTTAACAACAAAATTCACAACAGGTGTTTGATCCACGAATCAACCAATACATTTCCTGGTTCAGTCAGAATTGGTATATAAACATCATGAGACCAAGACGACACATAACAACTGATCAACAGTACCTCACCATTGCAAGGCTTCAAACAGGATGTTCTCAGACAGAAATGGCCACTGAGCTTAGAGTGCCACAGAGTGTCATCAGCAGGTTGCAACAGAGATACAGAGACTGTAAGAGTCACAGAAAGGCATTGAAGTGGATGTCTTTTTGCCACTTCCCACACGGATGGCCGCTTCATTGTGAACAGTGCCCTGTGGAACTGGATGCCACTCAATCCAGGCACATTTAAGGGAGATGAGAGGCACCCAAAATGTCAGGTCAGACCATTCGAAACCGTTTACATCAGCGTAGTCTGCATGCTAGACGACCTGCAAGGGTACCTGACCACATCACCAACATGTTCACAAGTCTCAACAGTTATTGAGACATTGACATTTTTTGTTGTGGTATACCCACCACAGTTGTTGGCTTTTCTTTCAATACATTGTTTGAGATGAGGAAATCACCACTGTATGCTTCTACTTAAATGCCCTCCTGTCATGATATAATATCACCATAGGGTGAACTTTTACATTTTCCACAAATTTCACCTGAAAGCCAAATATCCCTAACTTTTTGCGAGTAGTATATGTAAGGAAACAAGACTCGTAATTGATCCACGACTGCTGTGATTGAACCCGATTTGTAAGCAGGGCTATACTTACCCAAGCAAGTAGGTAGTGTCTGTATTGGCATGGAGCCATGGCAGCTTTTCATATTGACAGAGCATGTGACATGAAGAAACAGTGGAGCCATGTCCAGCGGTGGGTCCTCAGGCTCAAGCAAGGAGTCTCCCTCCAGAATGCTGAAAGAGTCCTGGTCCAGGTTTACAGTGTTGGAGTCTGACAGGGACTGGTCTTCACCCTCTCTGTAGGGGCTGGTGTCTGCATGTTCTTCATACTCCACCACCAAATCTGTGTCACTCTCTATCATGACACAGCACCCTGACACAAAGAATATCCGTATCACTATCATATCACTTAGGGAATGTTGGTTGGATTTGAAGGCAAATTAGATAAACACGAAAGAAAAATCAAACAAATATGGGAACAAAGTGATAGAGGGGCCCTGGTGACCTGGAGATGTTCTAAATAAAGGTGCATTGATCATGCCAAAATGACAAATCAGATGTTTGTAGGCTCTCCCCTGCACAAAAAGTTCATTTCGCCTAACAGTCTTTGCTCCCCTCTGCTGGACAACATTTAAATACAATTTGGTCAATGCAGTTTGTGTTTAATGTGGCAGGGAATTTTAGTGTGAGTTTCTTCCCAAAAATCTGGAGCTAGATGCTGTTGTGTGTGACAATCAGGAAAATCAGTTGTGTCAGAAACTCAAACCAGCCCATCTGGCACCTTATTTTTCCTTGTGATGTTTGATGTGAACACAAACTGAAGATCTTAACCTGGATCTGCAGGAATTTATACACTGACTGATTAAATGACTGCATGGGTGGGCAGGCCAAAAGACGGAGTAAGAAAGTAAGTCATCGGTTTGGTGCTTTTAAGTATTTACAGTCATTCAAACAAAAATAGCCCATTAAGGCTATGCTCACCATCATCTGTAGCTGGCTCACTTTCTGATGCAAACTCCTCACTGGGTCTCCTCTCAATTTCATCATCCTCTGAGTCGTCCTGAAGAGACAACTCACAATTTCAAGATCAACCCAGGCCAACCAACAGTAGCATTTACAACTCATGTGGGCTGTGAGTATCTGGTCGCTTCATCTTCAGCTCTCCCAGTTGGCAATGTATGGGTTTAATTGGTCTTTACCCATAGACACCATTCATTGATCATGCAGGTTAAAGAATGAGCCCAATCACTGTTGACCCAGAATCCTTATTATCTCACTCAATCCTCAAAACAAACACAGTTTGGATAAAACACAAACTGATGGTAAACGCAGAGTCCGCAGTATCTTGTCAACTTACCTCTTTCTTGGATGACATGGGACAGTAGAAGAAGTAATGTGGGTTGGAAGGCACAGTTTTGAAATATTCAGACACAGTATCCATGAACTTATCCTGTCAAATAATTCATTATAAATATTAGTTTCATCTTGCAGATATAATTTGCACACTCACCAATCACTTCAGAGCTTATATTTAAAAGGAATAACAATGTGACATTAAGAAGGTGAATCACTTCCCCTTTAGGTTTGCAGACAATACCTGTATTATTCTGTGCAGATCTGGGTACACCTCACACTTTGGTTGTGTCTGTAGCACGCTCAGAGGAAACTCAGGTATCTTGGCTGTCCTGGATTCATCCAGGTTCAGGGGAGATGTGAGAGCAGAAGAATTCCCTCTAGTTTCAGCTTCACTGGCATCCTCCATCTCTATACTATTGACAGAAACATCACAGAATGAATTCTGTTATCTCTCTGAAATTAAAATGATTGCAGCTAGTAGATTTGTACAGTAGTTGGTTAGGCATTGAATTTGCAGCCTTCACAGTGCTCTTGTGAAAATAAATCCCCGCTCAGACTCTGAGTGGTAGAAGTAGCCGTGTTTCTTCTTTGGGAGACCAGAAAGACTAGAGACTAGACCAGAGACCGGACCCCTGCAAAGAGTAAACCAGATCAAACCAGACAAGACGAGACACCGGACACCCAAGAGACTAGACCGGACTAGACTAGAGCAGAGAGCTGTATCGAACCCAGAACCTTCTTGCTGTGAATATACATCACTACCCATTGCTGCCCCTGCAACCAAGTTTTAAAATAAAATTAAAATCTGTGCTAAGATTATTGGCCAGTCTACAGAGACTATTATACACTCCTTTAAAGCAGCGCCCACTAAGAAGCTGCTTGGACAGTATACCCTCAGGCACATTCTTAATGGAGAATACCAACTGTTGTCCTCCATGACATGCCAAAATTTTAATGCAATAGACTAGAAGAAGAATTATTTTACACCACTCCATCCTGCAAATAATCCTTATTGCTGAATCAGTGTTTTGCCATCTTCTATCCAGTGGATACGTTTGTCATGGTGTGTTCCTTGTTTTTGTTGTCAATGGATAGCTTCTTGGATGCAAAAAAAAAAATTTCAGCTCCATCTAACAAAATAGGGAAAACTATCACAAACTGCTTCTAAGGTGTCGCTGTTTAAAATCCTACAACAGCCAAACGATCATCCCGTGCTGGTCCTTACTTCTAAAGAAGGAAATGGACTGGCCTGACTGCAACCTCACTGGTTCAATCTACAACTCCAAATCACACAAGAGCTGAATACTCTCAATCTGAAGTTGGCCTGGCCCCTGCCACCCACATGCAGTATTTATGATAGGTGCGACTACCTGGTGTGGACAGACACATTTACCAGCCAGTCAGGATGGCAGTAATGTGTGCGTGTTGTGAATGTAAATGAATATTCCTCATTCAGTACCAAACAAGGGTCAGGTTCATTTTACGCAACTCTTACCTAGACAAGGATGCTTGTGCTGCTGTGTCATCTACTTGTTCCTCTTCAACCTGTCCAATGATTAAAGTGGCAGGACTCTTTGAAGGTTTTGGATTCTTGCCCATTCCTGGAGCTCCACGATGCTCCCTGAATACTCTTATGTGTCCACAGAGGGTTTGGAGGAAGGAAGTCACATCAATCTCCTGCAGGGACTCTTCACAGTAGTCCATGGCCATCAGGACATCCTGGGAGCTGATGTTGTAGAACTGCTGGAGGCTGCGGTAAACACCTGTGGAGCACAGAAAGGCAATCATCAGCTGGATCTAACACTGCCACTGACTTTCATTTGGATTTTAACACATATGTGCACACTTGCTTTTGGCTAAATATTTTTACTATATTTCACCTCACCTGTAATAATATTGATCATTTAGTTGTATAATTTAATCGTTATATACTTGTTACCAAAACCATTACGAGACATCAGGGAGTCAGCATGTCATGTTCATTCATCGGCATTAACAAATGACCCAAACACAAATTGAGATGTACAAAAATATCAATCCATTCATCCAATTTCTACCGCTTTATCTGGGGAAGCCCAGACTTCCCTCTCCCTGGGGTTAGGGTTGACCATAGGTGAGGTTAGGAATGTAGACCCACGGTAAATCAAGAAAAACATCTTTTCAAAATTAGTCTTAAAGTAATAGTCTAATTTTCCATAATTTTTTTGTTGGTCCCCTTTTTGCTGCCCAATAGAAATACAGTGATATCAGTCATATTGCCCAGCCCTACAAATAATGACTAATTAGCACCAGACATTATTTTTTTTGCAGGTTTTGGTCATAAACCAAAGTCAAAATCAGTTACAGTTCATTCTGAGGAGAACGTGAACAGCTAAACATGAGATGAAACCACAGTTGCCATTACAAACCACATATCTCTAATTATTCTTGTTGCTAACTTTTTAATCTGCAGGTATATGTTGGTGGATACAGTTAAGGATATAGGTCACCTTTGACATAGCTCTGGTAGTAATGCTCCTGCAACAGGTTGCAGTAGTTTGCCAGCTCCGTGTGTTTGTGAGGCTGAGTCATGAGGTCAGTCAAAGAGGATGGATTGTTGCGTTCCTGAGACAGTAACCTGCTAAATGCCATAGGAGAGACAGAGGGTGGAATTTACTGTTGGGAATGCAGGCCTAATTGATGAAAAAAAAACACATTTTATACTTTCCAGTAGCTTTCATCCACAATTAAGAAAAATTAACAACTGCAAGTGCTGCAACAGACCCCACCTGTAAACCTGCAACACATTCTATGCCGTTGCTGTTTAGGAAATTATATAATAGAGGCTGGTAGGCTACTCTATTAATAGTTGGTTGTGGCAGCAATTAGTGCAAACAAAAGACTCCCTCTCATAAAGATAAAATAAATTCAAACTCCGTATGCCCTTCAAAAAGATTACTGGTAGGCTGATTCAGACAATTAGCTTTGGTCTGCCTCTAATCACTCTGCTGTACAACTACACCACTAAAATGAGGCTTTGCTGTCATTTTGTGTGGCCTTTACATGGGCATATCTGTAAGGCCACATCATTGTTTGGACCCTTCTTTTGTTCCTGGTCAACTCAATACCTGAAGACATCCTTGGGCAGGCGGCTTGAGTTGGGGTGTACCAGTTGCTCCTTCAGGTGCTCCATAGAGCAGTTGTAGATATAAACTGGACACTTCAACTGGCCGCTGTCACTTGTGCTAAAGTGGACTCCATCTAAAAAAAAAAAAAATTGTAAAGGTATTTTGTTAAACCAACATGAGTGAAATATATTTATTAGTAGTAACCTTACTGGGCATTTCTTTAGGACCACCTGTAAACTTGCTTGTTGATGGAATTATCAGTTCAGCCAATCACGTGGTAGCATGAGAAAAATGTGATCCCAGTGACTTAATTGTTGGAGTCAGATAGGTTGGTTGGGGTGTTTTTGAAACCACTGATCTCCTGGATTTATCTAAAACCAGTAAGCATCCTGATTTTGTGCCATAAGTAGTTGACTGTATTGGGCAAAAGGTTAATCTGCTCCTTTGCTCTTTTCTATTTGCTTTATGATCAATTTACCTCAATAATTTCTAACTGGAGCCCTTAACAAAATTATTCTGACTCACCTGAGTCAAGTGTCCCATTCTCTGTCTCTGACACCCGACTGTCCCATGAGTCATGGTCAAGGACCTGTGGGTCAGCAGGCCACATATGACCCTCAGACATAGGTGAGAGTATAGGGGACCTGGAATTAAAATGTCCACTGCTAGAGCACCTTTGCAGTCTACTGGCCAAACTGAGGGTAGACTCGGAGCTCTCCAGCCCAACGGTGGAGCCAGACAAGGTATCAGCCTGAGACTTAATGCTGGGGGTGAGAGTGTCATCTTGCATGCTGATGTTACTGTGAGGTTCTGTCTCCAGCCCTGTCGTCATCAGCATCATAACATCTACAAAACAAGTACAACATCCACATTTAACTTTCAAACTTAGAGACCCACAGTATACGAAAACCGGAGCTGCACCAAGCAGCATAATGGAGCTGTGGTTAGCTCACAGAAAGAAGGTTCTCGGTTCAAACCCTGGGCCTGAGGTCTTTCTGTGTTCCATTAGCACCTTCTCCCTGTCCCTGTGGAGAGGAGCCTACTCCAACTTCCTCCAACAGTCCAAACACATGTATGTTTTGGTTCATTGGTTACACTGAAATTGCCTGCAGGTGTCAGTGTGAAAGTTTGTTTGCCTGTATATGTTAGCCTTGAAATGGAATAACAGCCTGTCTACAATACAGCCCCCCATGATAAGCTGGTATTAGTCCCAGCCCCCTCTGTGTCACTGACAGATAACATAATGGATGGATGGAGGCGTACCTGTGAAAGAAGCAGGAAGAAAGGTGAGGATGATCTGTTGGGGGCTGATGTACTTGGCATAGCATTTCCAGTGGGGCGTAGAGCAGCTGCTCTCCACCAGCAGGGGCTCTTCTTCCACAAGGTCTGTGTTGCTGAAACTCTGTCAAAAGGCAGAGAGGAAACATGTTTATCACTCCAGTGGTGAACACTCATTACATATGCAGTGGAATCATGAATATATAATACTGCAGGTAAGAGTATTGACTTTGACTTTTTTAGTATGCTTGATTTTGGACATCACCTGCAAAGTGCTGGTAGATCCCATCACCTCTTTGCTGCTGCCGTTGGTGTGGAATGACATCATTGTATCTTGTCTGTCTGCAGGCTTCACACACTCTGACAGAACGTAGCATATAGATTTATGGACAGATCAACTATAAGGCTGGTAGGTTTTTTAACACCGTCCAAAGAAAACTGCTGAAACGAAATTAAATACTGACCATTAATAAAAGGTACGGAGAAAGGAGCCTCGTTTCCATCTCGTTCTCGCTCTAAGATGTGGTGCATGAGGGCAACGTGGTCGCTGTCAGCTAACGGGATCTCCCTGTCACTGAGCTCATGCTCCAGGCTACTGTGGAAAAGACTCAGCAGCAGCTCATTTGGCAGATAGGTAGAGCTGTGAACTTGTTCCTCATTCTCCACCACTGAGGATGAAAGAAGGAAGAAAGAGGACACATTTTGTGAAAACAGTATTACAATGGGACCGTATGGGAAGACTGTGACCAACATAAACCATGACTATAACATACCTGTACTGAATGTGAGGAATATGAGTTCAACCTGTTGACATTTGGGGAGCAACTGAATGAGGTCAAACTGAAAAGGAATGATGTGGATGCTCTCTTCAGGGGCAAGAGTTTCTGCTGCACACAGGAAAAAGAAAGACTCTGAGCCAGAAGTCACTATTTTACAATGTCAGCAGCAGCAGGGGGCATGAAGTGACATAATAACTGATAAATATGCAGAGAGAATTTTTCTGGTCATTATTGGCTATCTGATTTTTTGACAATGAGTGATAACTGATGATGACGATCGTTTTTAATTGCTTTACAGAAGTGCTAAACCACCTGACAGGGACTTTTCTTTTAGCACTGTTAAACTAAAATGAAACACAGCTGGTATTTAAAAATATCAAGCAAGCAATGTGTTCACTGTTTGGTCATTCTCATGTCAAGCTGACGGTGTGAACGACCGCAAATATACATACAACTGTGATGAGACATGTGAGTTCATGTGCCACCATAGTGCCAATATTGAGTGATGTGTGTTCAGTTGTATCAAATGATTGCTCACACCCTCAACAATTTGGTTGATATGTTCTCTTGATGAATGAACTGTCAAATCCTTTAAACATCTGCATCTGTGTAGAAGTGTTGTGTTTCACTCGGCTGCAGATTAACAGGAGTTAGCCAACTACTGTGTCAATGAAAAGTTAGGGAGGAAAGGCCCTGCTCTGATAGAATTTGGGAACAGCTGAAGACAAGGCTTGGACCAGCAGGAGGGCAGTACACAAGTAAATCAGATTTTTCTGATAAAAGAAAATTTCTTATTGAAAGAGTATAACTGATTGACTGATGGTATCACAATGTTATAATCTTGAATTTACAAGAGCATAATAGACGTAGAAACTGCAGCATCTGAAAGACCGTAGTGATGTTTGAAATAAAGCTGGCACTATCTGCAGCTGTTCCATTGACAACATACGCCATTTTCATGCAAGAACGTTTACTGGTTACTATGCATGTAATGTAGAAAAACTGCAGTACCTGTCACACCCTTGATTCCAGCTGGTTGTGACCAGACCTGTTCCTTATTCTGACACAGTAGGCTCAGATACTCAAAGGTCATCATGGTGGACATACACGTTAGATCTGTTGGGAAAATCTGTAACAACACAATCAGTGGCAACTTCATAAAATGAAATTTTGGCAAATATATATATATAATTTTTTTTTTTTTTTTTTTACATCGAATTGTGTTAAATTCTCTTTGGACACAGTTAGCACCTACACACAACCCTTTTATATTTTGAAATGCTTCGTATGCCCATGGGTTTGCTCCTTTCACCAAGAAGGGATAAGAAGTGGGTGGGATGGAAAACTGTACTTTGTTTCTGAGCTGCACTCAACCCTTCCCTTTCGTATTGTAAAGGTTTTTTCTAACATAAAGTTCTAAAAAAAAAAGTAGAAATAATCATGATTGTAGATTACCCTTTTTGTGAATGTAACAGTAACCTTGAATTTTTGCATGCACACATATTCACACCATCACCCTCAGATGGTGGATGGACAGTTACTCAAATGTTGTACATTACAGGAATACATACTGCTTGAGGGATCTCATTGTACGTGAGGCCCTGGAAGTGGCGATGCTGTTCCGTGCAGTTCATCACTGTACCACTCTGTGGTTCTACCCAGCACTCTGTCACCAGGTTCAGCTCCGCGTCCATGTCTACAGCCTCCACCTCAGTGTCATTGTCATCATCAGTGGAGAAGCTGAAGTGCCATGAATGAAAAAAGAGAGGTGAACAAATGTACACAGGTAAAACAAACCTACAGAATTTAAGTAATTCAAATATATTGCAATGCAATGTTTTCCATCTACTAGGACATGAGCCAAGTTCTAAATCTTCATCACAGCAGGTCAGTTCACTTGGTTTCTTTCTATTATTGAAGGGCTACTATTAAGTGGGGCATTGAGTAGTAATGGTACTTTACACTAGTGGCAAAACACAAACCATGGCAAACAACAAAGATATGAATTCAGACCTTAAAAAAAGAAAAAGCCCAGATGTTTTATGTATTTAGCTAATCAAAAATGCTGTTGATAATCAGATGGTGGAGTAAGGAAGGGGGATTTCATCTTCCAATATCTCCAAATAGTTAGTTAGCTATAGTTAGTTAGCTATAGTTAGTTCGTAGGAAGCAGAAAAATGGCTGCCAAAAACAAGAAAACCATGATGATGATGAACAGAGTAGTTTAGGTTGTGAGTCAACTTTCAGGAATAAAAGCTTTTAAAATAAAGAATTTGCGAATAAATGAAGCAGCAGCTTCTGTCAGCTGAAACTGCCAAAGCAGGACTGACATCACTTAGTACTGACTGGTTAGACCACAGACAAAAATCAAGAATCAGCACACAATTTCTGAATTTGTAAGAACTAAACAGCGATGCATCCTTTTTGTTAAGCTGAGATACAAACCAACACATTCAGTCTATGCAACCAGTCTCACCTGTCCTTAGTAGAGGTGGAGTGAGGTGGAAACAAGATGTACTGAACAATGCAAGAGTGACTCTCTCTTTCTGTGTCTGCTGACATCCCCTGAGGATTGAAATCACATTCAGAGGAAACTAATTGCAACCACTAGCAATAAAATGCGCATAAACACAACAGGAATGAGGTGAACTGAAATATTTAGTGCCACAAGCCATTCGATGTTGTCTACCTTCATGGGCAGCTCGATCACCATATTTACTATGCCCTCTCCACTGGCAGCAAAGTGAAAGCCTTCTGATATCCGGATGCTACACACACATCAAGAAAACAACAGTCAACAAACTTGCACATTTTACATGAGACCAAAACATGGTGAGTAAAGTATGACGCCCATATTAAGGGCGACCTGTTTTATGGTAAGGGATAAAGATGCATTTGTAATATCAACATAAGTAGGATCTGACTAGCTGGAATAACTTGAAAGTGTGTGTACGCACTCAGCAATCATGGACAGGATGTGGGCCACAGACTGGATGGCCACAGCTGGGCCTTGGCTGTTCTGCACAGCCCAAACCCAGCGCTGGTGCAGGAAGTAACGGGACAAAGAGGCTAGGGTAGAGGAGGCTGTCCGGTTGGCTGCCATGCTGAGGGAAATGGAGCTGTGCGAGGGCTGCAGAAAGTTCTCCATGTTTAAAATAAATGGAGTCCTGAAGTCCAGGGGCAACTTCTCATACCTGCAGATCATCCACACCACTTTAATCGCAATTGGTATCGCCACCAGTTTAGACATCACAGTCAGACTCGTTCGAAGTAGCACACACTTTTAACCAATATTAATTTTTTTTTTTTTTTATTATGCATGGGATTTAAAAAAAGACAGAAATTGTAGAGAACAATATGAAACACCACAGTCCACTGACACTGACCTTATGAGCAGCTTCTCCAGGGGTTTATTGAGGATCACCACACAGGGTCTGTCTGACAGTGCAAGTTTGGGAGCGAGGATAGAGGGAGATTTGGATGGTGATGGGTGGCCAACAACTTTCCTCTTGCTCTTCGGAGTGGCCTCTTTGCTTTGAACACGGTAAGGGAAGCGAAGTTTCAGGATCTGGTCTCTCAGCTCATCCACAATCTGATGACAAATAATCAATTCAAAACAATACATCAGTGTTCACAAACACATGATCTGCTGCAGATACAGATCTTTGCACAAGTGTTCCTGATACTGTATTCCCAATACCTTGTTTCTAACATGGGCTGGAGTGCCAATAGGGAAACCGAGGCGCAGCACCATGCAGGGCGTCTTGGAGATGAGTCGGACAAGATAAAAGGATATGGGAGGCTGGTCAGATGAACTGTGGAGACAGACATTAGCTGAGTTTTGGTTTACTTTTTTCCCCTGCATGAATTTCCCATTTTAAAGAACAAAAGTACTGTGACTAGACAGTGACACCCAAACCTTCTAACTTATAACTTTCTAGAGTAAAGGAATGTAATTTTATGCTAACATCAACACTTGTTCTAGACTCTTGAGTAAACACCTGTTAAAGCTCATTTGGTTATGTAGAGATAGCAAAAAAAAACATACAGCCACTTTAATCAGATTATTTACCCCTCGATTTTAAGAAGATCTGAAGAAGGGTCACACAATCCACGTTTTAAACCACTTACCAACAGGCCCACATCCTGGTGAGAACGCCATTCTGCGGTAAACCTTTGCAGCTTTAGGCGATTTCTTTTCAGCATTAATATGCTGCTGTTTCCATTATCTCACCTGTATATGAGTTTAACATATGAGTAGCCCTCCACCAGCACAAAGCTGCTCCAGTCCCTCAGGAGTGACGTGAGCGCCGTGTGGGAAATACGACACTGAATGGTGCTGTAACGTCCATTGTTTCCAGCTGTGTGCAGGTGTTTGGGAACAGGCCTTGAGGGACAAATTGAATAATGTGATAAAGGACTGACAAACAAACAAACAAAAACAAAGAGCCAAAAATCTGTATGCAAAATAAATATCATTAGACACTGCAATATACACAAAGCTTTTTAAAGATTATCACTTGATTCACCAGTGAGGACCAACATTAAAGAACCACAGTCTTATCTTTCTCTAAATCAACCTTAAACAGTGAGCAAAACTAAAGTACAAATTTCTCACATGTCATGTTCAAGGATGATGGTGATGCGATGCATGTGCAGCCATCTCTGCCAGAAGTTGGCATCCATGGAAAGAATAGGCTTCCAATAGGAAGCAAACTGTGACTGGGGGGAGTCTTTGGATCCACTGTGTTGCAGGGAAAGGACCTTGAACGAGAGGAGTTTATTCAGTTGAAGATTATTTGTAAATGGAAAAAATAAAACAGAGAACATAGAAAACATTTTAGGTGCGCCAACTGAGAAATGCAGATTAGCGGTGATCATTCATTTAATTGCAATCATGAGAGCTCTTTCATGTGTATAGCCATGATACTGATTTTCTGTTTTTCTTGTTAATTTCTTGCTCAGAGGACTACGATATATCAGACTTCAATACATGCTCAGTGGGAGAAGAAATTCATCATTAGTTTGGCAATAATACAAAATCATTTGATACCACTGTCTAACTGCGTAATTAATAGGCTGTTTTTCCTTTGTGGGAAAGAGGTCCCTCTTGTTCAACTTTATCAGTTGGAACATGGATTTAAAATAATTTTTTGTGAAATAATAAAATAAATCTCAAACATCCAGGTCTCTTTTGACACCTTGTAAGTGGCACCTTCAGATTTTGAACATAAAGTCAGTATGTGAAAAATTCTATTCCCTAGTATATCCTGATAAAACAGGACAAATCTTCCCAAGTCACATGTTCTACCCATGCTGGTGAAATCAATCTGTAATCATTGTACATGCACACATTACCGGAGTCGTGGAGCCAGGGGGAATGTAGAACAGAGGCACTCCATTTTTAGTGCTCTCAGGGATCGTGTAGTTCTCAGGAACTGAATTAAAAGCCTGGAGGTGCACCAACATTTGATCAGTCTGGTTGATGCTGGAGGGACACATGTTAGTTAGTGGACAATATAATGAGGATAAACATTTATTGAAATCACTTTCTATGAAATGTATGATAAAATTTTCTGTGCTAACGTGGTCGAAACTGCAGTCTCCCCTTCTCTTGAATTAACTCCACATAAACACAAGTCCTGTACCTCTGCAGTGTGTTCCAGAAGCGGCGGATGACAGAAGTGCGATATGGGCTTGTGATGGGTTTCCTTTGAGTGCAACTGATGTCATGTAGTATATCATAGCTGCCCTCCATTGTCACCTCCACCCTCGTTGCTCTTTTGGCAGAATCTAGAGGCCAGCAAGTGGCTGCCAGGTACTCAATATGCATGTTGTGTTTCCATAACAACACCAGCTTGACCTCCAGCTGAGTCCCACCTAAAGAGATGAGGAGCCTCATTCTCAGCAAGAATTAAAAGTTTTACACTGCACCAGAGTTCTGCTGTTTTCTATTAGACAAAGCACAGGAGTTTACCTTTGGTGAGGCAGATCTCTCTGATGGTGTAGCCTTCTCTGAGTCTCACAGACACTATGCTGATCAAATGAGCATGGACTTCCTTTTCTGTGTGCTTCTTCCTCCTCATGACCAGAGCAGGATTACCACTAGCCGACACCAAGTGCTCATTAAATAGTTTGTGCTGGGAAACTACAAAATAGTGGAGTAGTTAGGAGACCTATTTATTATCATCTCATCACGTTTTTATCACATTTTTTATTTGACACTACATACTACTTGTTTGAAGAGTAATTATTATAGTACCAAAAATATTAATATAGGTGGAGTTGGTCAACCTCGTGTCAACCTACCAATTGAGTCATTCTCACAATTTATACTATGATTAGCTCTCTTACCAGAGAAATACTCTGAAGACATAGAGTCTGGGGTCTTGAGGAAGGAGTAAGTTAAGAACGCCTTGTGGTAGGCATTCATCTCCTGGCTGTCCATGTCCACTTCAGGGCAGCTCATCAAGTATGAGCCAAAAGTAGCTAATGAGATGAACTTCATCAGCTCTACATTTGGGATGTATCCAAAGCTACAGTCATAAGAGTATGCGCCGCCAACCTGGGGGAAAAAAAAACCCAACACAATTCAACTTGTAGCAACTCATAAATAAACTCTGGATAAACTCATAAACTCTGGATCAAGACTAAAGCCATTTTCATGACACAACAAAATTCAAAATTGTTGTTGACATTGTTACATATTCCATCCTGCTGTTAAATTTTCCATCTTATTCAAGAGATCTAACATTGCCCATGATGAGAGAGGGAAGAAATGGCTAATTTCTCCTCTTCTTGGTAAGCCTCTGCTGTATCGACCCAGCTCTCTTCCCAATTTACTGTGATACCAGCTGGTCTGTTCACAAGCCAGCTTGGCCAGCTTCAGCTTGATCAGCAGACCCCTAAAATAACAATCCTCAAAGTATGCCCAATCACAAGTGAAATTTAAAATTGGACCATGAAAATAATGGGAAACACTCTCAACCAAAAGCCTCTTTACTTCCCACTTCCCAAACCTATTCAGAAATTACTAATTGAAAAGTCAAAGGAAAGAAGCAACAGGTTGTACACCTGAAAAAGGATGAAAGATAAATACAGTCTCATTAATATTCATTAACATTCCCCTTGAAAATGATGCCGACTCATAAGCAGCAAAACCCACCTGCACAAAGGAGCATGCAATGGTTCCACTCCTGAGCTGGTTCAGCAGGGTTTCACACACTGCTACATCAGGAACACTTGTCACTCCATCTGTGATTATAATGATACCTGGAATATACACATTACATCAATACTTGCATTTTCTGATGTGTGAGTCTTGGTGTGCCTGAATTGTATGAAAGTCGCTGGAATTTTAATTTCTCTCTTAAACTCTGCATTTTCATTCTTATTGTGAGTCTTAACTCTTTGGACAAACCCTCGATCAAGAGTTCAAATAGCAAACTGGGCACAAACTTACCTGCACTGGAATTTGAAGGCAGCAACTGAAGGGCCAGGATGCCCTGGCGTACCATGCTGACCAGACCCATATCCGCTGACACCATGGAAATGTTACCCTGTTTCCACTGGGGCTGGTCCTCCACTTGGTTTCGATGGAGATTTGAGTTTTGTACCGTCTCCATAGACTACAGGCACGGGAAATGAAAAAAATAAATAAATAAAAATCAGTGTACGTCATCATTTCAGCTACAAGGACATTAGTCAAGTAGCACCAGTCACCATGCCAAAGTGCTGATGTGCACTTGCCTGTTCATGCTGCTGATGGATAACTTCTGCAATGTTGCTCTCCATTGCTCTGAGCTTCTGATAGATGTGATGCAGGAACTCATCCAGGTCTGTTTTATCAAGCTGACAGCCCTGTACCAAAACCTGCATGAGAATACAGGCTGTCAGAGGACTGGAATAACATTTTCTGGAAACAAAAACATGATCATATACAAGCTACTGTCCAAAGACCTGATGAGAAGCAAGGCCAATAATTGATGAATATGCCAATATGGTGATGAAGATCTTGGGCTTGAAAAGCTGATCAGTTCCAGGGACTTTGAATGGTAGAGATAGACCAGTCAGACACCTTGACAGTGCATGAAAAACCTCATCGAAGATCATCTCTCCCGTGCTGTCTTCCTGCACAAAAAATAAATAAAATAGAGCTAAAACACAAACATATATCTAGATCTATAGACTTGTTTTTTGTGATAAACATTTGTTGATCTTGTTAATCCAGGAAATCAACATACAACCAGGTGTTGGTGTTGAAGTCTTACCACAATGCTGGTGGAGGGGCTGAGGTCTAACTCGATGATGAAGCGGTACCTCCGGGCAAGGAATGTGGCCCGAGTGGATGGTAGCAACATGCAAGGGGACAAGGTAGGGTGGGAATCTGGCTGCCATCCTTTTGGTAAGATGCTTAACAAATCCAGTTCATTATCTGAGTTCAGCTGTAAGTCATAAGAGAATTAAAGGGGAAAAATAAAAAATAAAAAAATCAATCATTAGTCACAGTGACTAATTACACAGTGACACATTATTTGAGAATCTTCTGAAAACGCACTCCAAAGTTTTTTCTTTTATTTATATGTTTTCCGTTATATGCCAATTCCTAACAGTATACTATGATGAATGTCATTAATAACAGTTCAATCCTGAGACTCACCAGTCTATTATACATGAAAAACAGTTTGTCTGATGGTGGACTGATGAAAATATGTACAGTTTGGGAGCCTTTCATATTCATATGGAATGATATTACTCTATATACATTCATATTTACTCACCACAAGAAAAGAGAGGAAGTAAACACTTAACTAACTCACCAAATCAGGCACTGAGGATGGCAAGATCACTTGGTTCAGTTTGCCAATGAACCACGCCAGACGCACATTCCTAGATATTCGATAATCTTCCTTCATCAGCAAGTAGATCTGCTCAGCGCCTTCCACCTTACAATGAGAGACATACACAGAGATAATAAATTAAATATTCCCAGTATTCTTCAGTCAGGTGAACAAATAAAATAAATGAATGATAATGCATTTTTTTTTTTAAATTTGTGCTTATTTAGTACAACTGTAATCAAGAACTTCAGTTGAAATTATGGTTCACTGCTAGATTCTGTGCAGCCAAATTTCACAGCAAGCCGAGCCCAGTTTTCAACTCTGTAAGGTCTACTTGGACCAGTTTACTGATAGATGTCTCTGCAGCACTTCAGGTGAACCTGCCATGAATGGACAGCATTTCAAGTTTTGACATGAATGTGTGAATGTCATTTAGTTGCAGGACACCTCACTTACTGAACCAGCTGTAAGGTGTTGAAAAAACCCTGGTGCTGGGTGAGAGCTGTCCTGGTGGGCCATGTACTCCCAGGAAAGGTCCTAACTTTATGCATTATGTACTTTGTGTTTCCAGACCAAACTGTTTACATTAGCAGTGTCGTGGCTGCTGCAGCTGCTGAGCTAGCACCAGTCCAGCTCCCCAGCTTCCGCAATCACAGTTTAGTCTGAAGGCAGTTGTTGTTGTTGTTTATCGGACTTAAAGCTGGACTTTATGCTGTTATTCACAACCGAAGAGATTTGTGCCCCATTTCCGCCACCAACACAACACTTGGGTCTCTTACAGGTATTACCTCAGTGTCCTGCCTCTCGGCCATGATTTATGGAGCATAGGGAATGCAGCAATGTCAACGAGCCTCGGCTGACGGATGTTCACTTTGGTTTGTGCTGATGGTACTTGTTTATCATTCGTCTTGTGTAATGTTAAAAAAAATCTTCTTCTTCTGCTCCGGCTTCTTGCCCTTCTTCTGATGTTTTTTTAATGGCAGCAGCAAACATCTTTTCCTGGATTACCGCCCCCTGTAAAATGGACGGTGGATCGGTGTACTGCTACTAACGTGAAGCCCTTTGCTGGAGCTTTTTTTGTATACAAATGTGAAAATTTCAAATATACCCTAAATGCATTCAGTTAAATTATATAAAATAGTACAGTTTCAAGTTTACCATGATTCACATTTGTGTACCTGTCCTCCCTGCTGATACTGGGAACAATAACTTATTTTCAACTGTCTCCAGCAAATTGCAATATTTGTAAATACTACCTGCAGGATGGCCAATAATTGAATTCAACAGGATGAGTGAGAGAACAGGTCAAAGTGCTCCCTCCTTTTCTCACACTGTTTTTAAAGGAATGCTGTTTTTTTGTTTTGTTTTTCTCAAAGGAAATTGCATGGAAAGGAATTTATAGTAAAACTAGGTTGAAAAGTACGCATAACGTGCGGTGTAAGGAGCGGCTGTTAGGTATTTTTCTTTTTATATTTTCTGACAAGCTACCAAACATCAAAATGTCCCCTAAAGAATAAAATATTTGTCACTGTGACTCCCGGCTCCGGAGCAGCAAGGCACCAAAACACGGACACATACTGCCGTAAGGTCAGAAGAAGAAGCGGAGGTTGCGTGATGACGCAGAGGACTCGTACGTGCTTACGCATGATGACGCCGCAAAGAACGCGACGGAAAACTGTCTTTACCACGCTGTTTTCAGTAGTGGCTGTTAAGTGGTGTTGACTCAACTTTTTTGGTTGTTGTTTTTTTTTTTACGTTTCTATCATGGACAAAAAACGATCTGGTCCATCTGCTAAGATGCAAGACGGAGACGACCCCGTGAGAAATTTCGAGAAATGGAAGAAAAAGTACCAGAGAACGAAGGCTCGTGTGAAGCGAGACAGAGCGCAGAAGAAGAAGCCCGAGTGGCAGGTCGAGCAAGAGTACATACAGAAGCTGGTTGGCAGGTATGGAGATATCAACAGCAAAGAGGTCGTCAAGTTTTCAGACTTCCCCATTTCAAAGAAAACCTTACTGGGGTTGCAGGAGTGTCAGTACCGACAGCCCACGGAGATCCAGAAGCAGACTGTTGGCCTCGCTTTGCAAGGCAAAGATGTTCTCGGTGCGGCTAAGACCGGCTCCGGTAAGACGCTGGCCTTCCTGATCCCGGTGCTGGAGTGTTTGTATCGACAGCAGTGGAGCGCCATGGACGGCCTCGGTGCTCTCATCATATCTCCCACCAGAGAACTCGCCTACCAGACATTTGAAACCCTTCGCAAGATCGGCAAGAACCACGAGTTCTCCGCCGGGCTCATCATCGGTGGAAAGGAGGTGAAAAGCGAAATGGAGAGAATCCACCGCACCAACATAGTCATCTGCACCCCGGGCCGGCTGCTCCAGCACATGGACGAGAACGCCACCTTCCATGCTTCAAACCTCCAGATTCTGGTTCTGGACGAGGCGGATCGCATCCTGGACATGGGCTTCGCTGATACACTCAACGCCATCCTGGAAAATCTTCCAACATCCCGACAGACGCTGCTATTCTCCGCCACACAGACCAAGTCAGTCAAAGACCTGGCTCGCCTTAGCCTCAAAGACCCAGAGTATGCGTGGGTTCACGAAAAGGCTAAGTTCAGCACTCCAGCTACTTTGGAGCAAAGTTATGTGGTGTGTGATCTCCACCAGAAGATCAACATGCTCTACTCCTTCATCAAAAGCCACCTGAAGAAGAAGATCATAGTGTTCTTTGCCTGCTGCAAGGAGGTACAGTACCTGTTCAGGGCCTTCTGTCGCCTAAGACCTGGCATGCCCATCTTGGCTTTGCATGGCAAGCAGCAGCAGATGAAGAGAGTGGAGGTCTACAATGACTTCCTCAGAAAGCACAATGCTGTGCTATTTGCCACTGATATTGCTGCCAGAGGCCTGGATTTCCCAGCTGTCAACTGGGTGCTACAGTTTGACTGTCCAGAGGACGCAGACACCTACATCCACAGGGTGGGCCGGACAGCAAGGTATAAGGAAGGTGGAGAGGCTCTGCTGCTGCTAAACCCATCGGAGGAGAAGGGCATGATCAGCCAGCTGCAGGAGAAGAAAGTCCCTATCAATAAGATCCAGGTGAGCCATAACCTGTCACACTACTCACAGAGGGCAGAGAACCAGAAACCAGCACATGAGAGCTAGTACAGCATTATGTTGTGATGTTTGGGGATATAAACTCAAATTAAAACACAACATAAGAACATAAACAGATGTTACATAGCGCAATTTTCCGGCTGTTCATTGTGCCAAAGTTTTAAAGGATGTAAAATCTAAACTCAAGGGCATTCTCATGGACGAAAAAAAAAATGCAGCTGGTGTCATGAAGAACTGGTTTATCATGCTTGTGGTTTGATCATTCACTTTTTACACCTAGAAATATATATTTGGACTTCAAAAGTTATGTAGATCTGTGTTGAGACATTTAAATGTCTCAAACCTCATACTTTACAAGCAAAATTATTTTACAGACGCCAATTATGTTATGAGGTTCTTTTCAGAGTGCTGAACGGCACAGACTAACTCTAATCTGATCTGTCAGCATCCAGCTAATATGAATCTTGATGTTTGTTTCTAGAACGGAGTCTAAGAAGAAGAGTGAAGGAGTTTTGATTTACAGCAAAAAGAGGCACGAATGTAGAGAAATCTGACACAATTAAATTTTTTTATTCTTTCAGATTCTCATGCTTACTGCATTTACTGTCATTTTGGCAGGAGTGTACACAGAATTAAATCCTCAATTTTTTTTCAAGACATGGTTCACACCAGTGCAGGAGTCCTGTGAAACTTTTTTCCCCTGTCTATTGGAAATAGACTTCTCTACACTTATCTACAGTGCCAAGCACACACTGAGTTCGCTGTTATAACGGGGGAAAAAAAACAATCATAGCCATCACATGATCATATTAATTTTTGATTGGGATATTGCTCTTTTGCAACATAAACAATGCGATTGTTGTATAATTGTGGGATGAATTACAGGTGAATCCAGACAAACTGCAGAACATCCAGCAGAAGCTGGAGGCTTTCCTGGCCCAGGAGAAGGACCAGAAGGAGAGAGCCCAGAGATGTTTTGTGTCCTATCTGCGCTCCATCTACATGATGAAGAACAAAGAGGTGTTTGACGTCTTTAAACTCCAGATTCACGAGTATGCCATCTCTCTGGGCCTCGCTGTTGCTCCAAGAGTGCGTTTCCTAAATAAAGTTCAGATGCAGAAAGCTAAAAGTAGCAAACAGAGAGAGGAAGAGCAGTCTGAGGAAAATGAAGAGCTGAGGAGTTTTAAAGCACAGCTGAGAGGAAACATCCCCCTTGAGGTTCAAGATGAAAACTCTGAGGATGAAAGTGAGTATGAGGAAAGTGGCGAAGATGATGATGATGATGATGTGGGTCAGTCTAATGTACAACTACTTGATTCTTATCACAATGAGGATGATGATGACTTAAGAGACTTGGAGCTTTTGACAGTTAAAAGAAAGGACGTCTTTAGTCTAACAGAGGAGGAGAGTCTGGATGAACCTTCAAAGGGCTCTAAAGAGAAAACTGAAAAAAAGACCAAGTTCAAAGATGCCAAAAAAGTCCTCAAGAGAAACTTCCAAGTCAACACCAAAGTAACTTTTAGTGAAGATGGAGAGGCTGTACAACTGTGGCCACCAGTCCAACGTGCAGTGACTGGTGAAGACGAGCAGGAGGAGGAGGATTCTGGTATCAACGTGGAGAAGGCCAGGGAGAGACTGAGATGTGAAGATCAGGAGTTTGACAAGCAGGAGTACAGTCGGAAAGTGAAGGCCAAACACAGAGAGCAACGGCTGAAGGCGAAGGCAGCCAGGAGAGAGGCCAGCAAGCAGCATGGACAGCAGTCTGATGAGGATGAGGATAGTGGCATATTCTGGGTAATCACAGCGAAGATGAGTTTGACCCCAGCACCTTGCCAGATCCTGACAAACTGTCATCTGATGAGAAGGGGGAGGATCAGATAAAGTGTCCAAAACGGGAGCACAGCAGTGAAGACAGTGATGAGGAAAATAACTTCACAATAGGGAAGAGGAAGAAAGTGATGCAGCAGGATGATGAGCTCACAACTCTGGACACTGGTCTCTCCCTTGCTGAAGATGAGGAGTTAGTATTGCACCTGCTTGGAGGACAAAAGTAGAGAAAAGGGCCGTAGTCAAACAATTATGTGTTATGACTTCCGGCATTTAAAAGTTTTAAGAACAATGTTAACTGCTAAATGAGGAAAACGTCCAGCCACAATCTTTGTCCCAGATTAAGATTACATGCCACTGTTAAGCAATGTGTTAGTTTCACAAAAGCCAGGTTCTTTTCAATGAACCCTCTTTGTAATATTCAAGACTAAACTAAATTAAAGTATTACTATTTTAGATTATTCACACTTAAAACTGAGAGAACCTGCTTTAGTTAGGAACGTGGGTGTGATTTGGCTCAGTGAGGTCAGGTGTCACAGCAGAACCAATCTTCCTCCTGCCAGTGACAGTAGAGCTGGTTTCCTGAGATTGAGG
The DNA here is from genome assembly GCF_900963305.1 of Echeneis naucrates. NCBI lineage: Eukaryota > Metazoa > Chordata > Actinopteri > Carangiformes > Echeneidae > Echeneis > Echeneis naucrates. Next base: position 15,299,772 of record NC_042514.1, read on the forward strand.
TTGAAAGTGTTTTAAAAGGCTGCTGCTCTCATGGACTTATCATAGGAACAGTTTGATCTAATCATTGTGTCTGAGATGCTCTATAAAATGACTGGTTCTTGGGCAGATGTGCATAAAAGTCTGTAAAGGAATTTTGGTTTGGATTCATTCATTTAAAACTCAAACCTGTTAAATATTTGACAGTTATGATTAATTATTGCTTATAATAACCAGTAGTAGTATTCCATGGATTCATACTTGGACCTGCTTTAACATCCAGCCCCTTGGGTTGTCATGATGTGGTTCAGTGAAGAGTTGGGCTGGTGGTGATAGTGAATTATCTAGAAATTCTACTAATGTAAAAAAAAAAAAAAAAAAATCCATGTTAAATGACATGACTAATAGAGAAATGACATGTTGATTAAGTTTACATGTAAACAAAAACTTTTGCATTTGAAATCTATTAAATTTGATAACTTTTTATCAACTTTTGAACATGAACATGAAACGAAAGCACTCTACAGAACCCTATTGCATCTGTAGGAGTTCATCTTTATTAGAGCGCAAGCACTTGACTTTTTGGGGGCTTAAACAAACCCAAAACTCAGAGCTCAGACAGCATGAAATTTGGAATTTCATTGGTTGCAGATATGCACAACAAAAATTGGCTCAATGCTGCCAGCTTGACAACAAAAATGAGCCCCTCGCTCCAAATTAATGTGGACAAATGAATCAGTACATTTTATCAGCTCAAAGACAAAACCAAAATAGCCTCTTGGACATGTACCCAAAGTCCAGCAGGAGCATTTGTATTTAAATTTTGTGATTTTTATGCCTTTTTTGTCATTACCACCCCTCATATTTTAACAGCTCCTTCAATTTCAGTCCAAAAGACTTCACATTCACTTGGTATCGTTCCAAGACGTTGAAGATTAGTTATCAAATCTTTAAAATTGTAAAAGATTCTTTATGAGAAATCTTTATAAAAAATAAAGATTCCCTCTTTGTTGCAGTGCTTAATTTGCAAAATGTTACTTCACATTTACATGGTAACGCGATTGATTTTTGCTTTTTAGTTTTTATTGTCAATGCCATTTAATTTTGATGCTGTATGTAGAGAGATGTCTTCATATAGCCATGAAGGAAGGAATTCACTTGTCTGCCCAAGCTTGACAAACAGATTCAACTATTGGGGTGGGAATAGAGGATGACTTTAACATGGCTACAACCAGTTTAACAAAAGTTGTTTTATTCTCGTGTAAATAAAGTACAACATTTTTTTGTTACAAAAATAAAATGAAACCCAACCAACTCAATACACATTGGACTCCACCTGGTCAGACATAAGAGCATGAGACATAAAAGTATATTGGGCTTTTTCTAGGGGAAGGGAGGGGAAGTGGGGCTGCTCCACTGTACAATCTGCTAATTGTACAGTGGAGCGGCCATACAAAGTTTGCCAACTAACTGAACCAAATCAGAAAATATATTCATGCAACAAAACCTGGGGCTGGTCAGTTTCTTCATTACTTAAAATCTGAGGACACACGCTGACAAGTGAACAACCAAATTTAGCCAAAAAAAAAAAAAAACTTAACTAAAAATAGAAACCTCAGTTAAGTGTACCAACTGACACAAAACTGAATGACAAATACGACTCATGACATTAAAGGCCGAGTTATGATTATACACATTTCAAACTGATGGTAGACCCTATGAGCTCTGGACCTGACGCTGGTATATGATAACAGGAAATGAAGGACCAACCTGCAGATGTTAAAAACTAAATTCAGTGCCCATGCATGGCCTCTACCAACACCCAGTGTGTTTGTCAGTACTGACAAATTCCTTACCAAAGGGACACCAGGGATATAATTTTATCTGAACTGATGGAGTGATCCTTCAGGAAAAAAAAGGATGTGCTATATTGTAGATTCCATGTTGTGAGTCAGTGCTGGTTCTTCATTCCCTGTGGTTTGCTTGGTTTCTTATCCGGTTGCTGCGGGCCTCGACTACTGCCGGTCATTCCTCTGCCACGACCACCAAACAGACCTCGAGAGAGACATAAGATGGCATTGGAAATAGATTGATATGAATGCTTTTAATTAAAGCTTAGTGGTAGAGAAATGTTGACAGAGGATGCCAGAAACTCTTAAAAAAAAAAAAAAAACTGTCCACTTCATAACAATCTAGTGGATCAGAGAAACCACAGCAGTGAACAGTAAATCCATACACGATGCAGGACAGAGATCATTCTCACTGCCATTGGACATGATGACACTTACAAAGGTATGGCTGGAAGACCTCATATTTTTAATATGTCCAATTACCAGCGGGGGGAAAAAATCTAATCTTTTTGAAAGATCTTAAATCAGTCAAACGATTGCAGAAACTCCTGGGATAACTACGGAGATATTTCAACAAAACCGTAAGGAGTCTCCAGTTGAGTCTATTGACTTACATTGCTGGGTAAATTCGTCTTCTACCAAGTATGTGGCCTTTAGTGTTTGAATTTTGTAGTAGCAATGACACCAGACACCAAATAGCCAAAAATAAATAAATAAACACATTCCAAAAGTAAGTCTAATCAACATGAAGTGTTTCCACTCACCTCGGCCAGCTCCTCCCCTTCCTTTGCCCTGCTGTTTGTTCTGCTGGGAACCTCCTCGTCCACGGCCTTTTGACACAACCTCCTCCTTCACCATGTCGATGATTTCATCTGGGATGCGCAGATACTTGATAGTGCTTCCTCTGATGTAGCACTCAGGCATCCTCCAGAATTTGTCTCCATCCTGTCAGATGTCAGTGGAAGTGTCAATATATGGCTCCTGATCATACCATCAGTCTTACTTTCCATTATTGATTTTAGTGAACAAGTTTCAGTATAAACCATATCTGACAGTAGGGAAAGTTTAGATGAACTTTGTGTACGAGTTGGAATATGTTTGTACTAAAATGAATAAAAGTAGTGCTATTTATATTTAAAATTTATTTGATTTCAAATATACCTTACATGTCATACCCTACTACACTCAGACAATCCCATGTCCATCTGCCCACACTTAATGGACTCTACATTGAGAAAACTGGTCCACATAGATGTTTACAACACGCTCTTTACTTTTATCTCCTCACTCTGAAGCATTATGTCCATAGTGACAGCAGAAAAATTCAAGTTCAGCATTACCCTTGATGTGCAGATGACTTCTCTCAGATTAATATTCATCCAGTTGTCACAGCTCACTAGATGACCGTTGTATGTCTCACCATTCTTAAGCTCTACCAGCTGAAGAGAGAGAGCGCACGATTAACCTTTAGTTGTTGGCAGAAGTTAAAATTCATTTACTTCTCGTGGGACCAAATAATAAAGTATAGGCTGCAAAGAAACAATAATATTGGTCCAAGTCAATTCATCTAGATATTTACAAGGTCGCCAGCTTTAATATGATTGATTATTTCTCTACAAAGCAAATTAAAACTTTAAATACAAAAGCTAATACCAAAGCAAGAACAAAGAGAACAAAAGTTAGAAGCAGGCAGCCAAACCTAATGAACTTGGTTGCCAGTTATGTTTAATCTGTAAATTTATTAGATGGCAGACTAACTAGAACATAAATATTTATCTTACTGATGGCTGACTTAGAACAACAGAAAACTTATTTCTTCTTAATATTTTTAAATGAAGTAAAAGCGCAGTAACTCCTCACCATAGGATGGTTTTGGGCAGTCTTCAGCAGAGAGAGGGGAAGCTGCAAATAGAAAGGACAGATACGAGTCTTCAGTTACCATAATTAATCTGACAACCAGAACTGCATTTGAAGCAAAACGCTGGTTTGACACAATACACCCAGTGGTGTGTTGTTTCAGTGTTATATGGAGCTGCTCGAGGTATTTTCAAAACAACGATTCACTAAACTGATAAATGGTCTTGGGTCGTGATTGATGGTGTGATGCTGAGTGCATATGCATTTGTACGTTTAAATACTTTAGTGGGCATTGGCTATTGTATGATATTATGAATAAAGTAGCAATAAAGAATGTTTTTAAATAATTTATCATACTTACAGCGATCTCTGTAATATTCACCAAATTTTAAACACAGCTTGGAGTACGATTCAAATTATTTTCCATTCATATATTTAAAGATAATGAAGTACGAAACTGTGTGGATTACAATCGTTGATTCGTGATTTAGCAGGTGTAAAACTGTCCTGTCTGAATCTCTGTCTCATTTTAAAAGACTTGTGTTTGCCAAACAATGTAGAATCTGCTCAATGTAGCATCAGGAGCTAACTTCACTTAGCGTGTGTGTCATTAAAGAATAACACTGTCAGCCGGCGGTTCAGTGCTAAACTACAGGTCAGCTACCGAAGATGTAAAAGACCAAAATCAACGCTTTTGGACATCCTTAAAGTCAGATACTTGCCATTGTAACGATCTCTTTCTGATATTTCTATTGGCGTCTGTCTTGGCCACGATGCGACGATCTTCATTTACTTAGCCTTTTATTCTTCCTCTGGTTCTCGCACTTCCGTTTCCGCATTTCCATTTCTCTCGCCAGCGTCACCTGGCGAAGAGGAGGACCGGAAGCTGAGCACCACCCGTTTTTTTGTCATGCTTTATTAACAATTCTAGATACAAACAAAAACAGTTTCTGCCAGGAGTGTTAAAAAAGATCAAATTTGTATAGAAAATATTTATTTAATAAAACACGCATTTATATTAGTCTTAGCAAAACAAATTGGTTTTCATTTGGTTTTACAAAAAAATGTAATCGTTTTCTTTGTCATTATCTTCAAAACAAATGAAAAGGTCTTTTTCTTTCCACTGAAATGCTTGTCCTGTTTTTCGGCACGTATACATGTTGAAAAAGCAGATGACATATAATTTCTTCTTCCCGTTCACTATAGAGAGTACAACAATAATCACATTAGCTTCAAATCTCTCCAAAGATTACGTAAATTATTGTGTGTCCCCTTCAAAAATATACTTTAACTGTCTTCTTATTACCGCGGCATTTGCAGAACGAATAGGATTGCGAGTAAGAACACCGACAAACAAAAAAATGAAATGTTTTGTAACCTTTTGCTCCAGTACAGGAGTCGCTGCACTGGGATTGAGTGTGAGCTGATCCGAATATTGCGTACTTCATTTCACTATAAATCGCATCTTAAATAATATATGCCGTTTAGCACAGTATTACACTTAACTTTGTCTCTTTTTACTTTATAATTCATCTTTCAGTTTACATTGATTGCTTTCCCTTTTCCCTTGTAGTAGGTTCCTCTTTCAGGTAGAGCTGGTTGTTCTTCCTGGAGCTTTTCCACAGCATATTTCGTAGACAGGAATCTGATGATCAGTGTTGCCTTCCTGTGTGGAGTGTAGGATGAGCTCCTGGCTGCCGTGAACAGCCCAGAAAACAGTATGTATCTCCTGTATGGCTTCTGTTGAATCATCTTGTATCAAAGTCCTGCCTCATCAATATTTTCTGACACGCTCACCACGTGCTGCATCGTGCGTTGATTCGCTGTAAATAGGCACGTGAGACCACGCCTAAAAACAACTGTAGTGTGTCTGCGCCGGACCCCCTTCTTGGTTTTGTCAATGAATTCATTTAGCTATGCATTGAAGAGTTCAAATTATCTTACACTGTGAATTTTGGAATAACTGATCGTAAATGGCACAGACGGCAAAATTATTGCACAAATACGATAGATATCGTAGTCGTAGGAATAGATATATAAATAACAGAAGCTGTGGGAATAATAGTAGAAATATTAATACTTGTCCGGGTATTAATATTTCTACTATTAATATATATGTGAGTTGCGGATGACAGTAGAATTTTTTTTGTCAGTCCTAAATATAATTAGTATTTATTATAAAACATCATCTGTCATGACACAGACAAAATCAGCTTCCCTACACTGCATAGGGAAATGATTAAAAGCGCTTAACGTATTCCATATTTTGTTATGATCATTTTAAAAAATGGAATAAAATATCACATTACCTAATAATGACAGCATGAAAAAAGTTAGTTTGAAATCCTTGCTGATTTATCAAAAATATAAAACAAAAAAATCATATGCACGCCTTCAGAGCCTTTATCATGACATTCAAAATCGAGCTCAGGTGCATCCTGTTTCCACCGATCATCCTTCAGATGTTGCTACTTGGCTGGAGTCCACCTGTGGTAAATTCATGTAATTAGACAGGGTTTGCAAAGGCACACGCCTGACAGTCAGAGCTTCAGAGCACCAAGGCTTTGGGGTAAAGACAATTTAAGGATTACTAGCATGTCTTCTTGTCCGTTTTTCAACTTCGTGATTTTTTTATTTTATTATTATTATTATGTTTTTGCACTTTGCATATGCCAGATGAACGCCTGGGGTTCTCACCTGTCTGCCGCACAGATACAAACGGATCATTGGACATTTAAGGCCTCAATCAAAGATTTTAAATGTTACAACAAAGCTCCACTTAGAAGAAAAACAATCGGCTGATCATATTCTGCACCCGTTGACCCGTGTTTGTGCTAAATATACTACCGGAAACAATAAATCAGAGAATCCAACATACACTGCCAACATCACTTCATTTTTTTCCTTCTTGTTCCCGTGTGATGTATTGTTTAAACAAAACTCATTCACCAAAGGAGCTCAGTATATGCGTTATAAGCACAGATGTGTTGAGTTCTTCCTCTTTTCATTAGGTACAAAATAAATGTCAAATACTTTCCCATTATTGTCCCCCAGTGTCTCATAGTTTTTGTTTCAATTTCCCTAAAATGCCTCAGAGTAAGAGCTCTGTTCCCGCACCCGTCTCTGCTCACATCCTACACTGTCGACGTCACAGAAGTAAGCGGCGCTGGGAGTCCGTCACAGTCTCCGTTGGACCTGCCGGTTCAGATTCTGTTTCCATTTTTATCCCTTTTGTTTAGGTTCAAATCCAGACTTCGTCGTCGGTCCCATTCTTCGGCTGTTGATAAATAGATACGGTGGAATATAGTTCATCAACAGGCAGCCTCCGGAAATCCTTCAGCAAAGCGAAAGTTGAGTAGAGATGAGTGTGGAGGCGTACGGGCCGAGCTCCCAGACCCTCACTTTCTTGGACACCGAGGAAACGGAGTTGCTCGGAGCGGATACCCAGGGCTCCGAGTACGATTTCACCGATTTCACCCTACCCAGCCAGACGCAAACTCAAGGGCAGACCCAGAGCCAACTGGACAGCCAGGTCTGACGCGTTCAACCGCACAAAAAGGCGTGATGAAGTGCCGTTTACATACGTTAGCGCCAGTTAGCTAACCAGCTAGCTCAGTGGATGTACCGCTCATGTTAGCTAGCTGTTGGCCAGTCGTTAGCTGGAAATCATTTTAATTAAACCGCAAAAGTCAACTTAATGGACCCAAGAGTGTCTGTTAGGAACTACCCAGAGTCTCAGATGCCACTTTATTCGTTAAAAAAAGTGACGAGAGATGTACCAACCTGTCAACTTACCGCTAACTAACTGGCATTTCCGCGCCCTGGCGGAGAGTTGTGAGTAATTTGAATCTATGTCGGGTTAGTGGGTTTTTTTTTTTTGGCAAGTCTTGTCTTATTCTGCAGGTAAATGGTCCTGATGAGGCTCTTCACAATGGCGGGATCGAACACTCCGTGGCCAAAGCCGCCAGCCAGCTTTTGGCCGAGCTCAACTTTGAGGAGGATGAGGAAGACGCGTACTATACCAAAGACCTGCCTCTGCACGCTTGCAGGTACCTGCATAAGAGTCCTTTATGGGGAGTGTTTGACGCCATTAAACATTTTTCGTTACTGCTGAACTTTTGAAAAGCATATTCCATGTTAGATGCAAAGTACTAACCCTGCTGACAGTAATTTGAGCTTTTTTCAGCTTAGCGTGGTCTTACCTTTGCCTTGGCACTTTGCTGTACTATGTATTACTGTAATTCAGATGCTGTCTTGATGTCTTATCATTTTGCAGCTACTGTGGAATACATGATCCAGCATGTGTGGTATACTGCAATACCAGCAAGAAGTGGTTTTGTAATGGACGTGGCAACACATCGGGCAGGTGTGTAATGACTCTTTAAACATTATTTTCTCTCATAAAAGTAGATATCAAGCTATTGAAATATATCTTTCAACAGTGTTAATTTTCTCTGTGGCACTAGATGTAGCACAAAATGAACAGTGTTTAGTGTTAGGATTATAATAGAAGAAAAGTATGCAACACACTGGAATAATTGGTCAGAATTTGTACATACCATAAATCCTCCAAATAAAGCTGGGGCATTTATTTGCCTAAGCTTCAGAGAGCACTGGGTGAATATTGGAAGAAGGTGCAAATTGCAGGCAGGTGTCAGAATTTTTAAAATTGGTGGCCATTTTTAAAACAATATCTTGTGATGCGGAGTACATCAGAATGGTGAGACAAAAACTTATCTCTGTGACCTCATGACAATTATAATCAAACCAAAATCAAAATATGTGGAGTCACAAACAAAATCTGTAAACAAAATGTAGCATACAAAATATTAAAATAATCGCAGCTTACATCAAATAACCTGGTCTGTAATAGTATTCATCATTATCCAATGACCAACCTGACCCAACAGCATCCTACTCTTCATCCATCACCCACTACTCCTCTGATTCCCAACCTTATCATCCTTCTCTGCATTGCCAAGCACAGTGACTTCACTGTCAAACAACTCCTCATCTCATTCTTTGTCTTGTGCTGCTGCTTGGATGTTGTCTTGGCCTCGCTGTCACAACTGGGTGAGAGCCTGCCGTCCAGCAGACTAAGGCTGCCCCTCTCTAAAGCACAGGATGAGGTCGTCTTCACTCCTGTCAGTTTTCACGGGCTGTGCATAAACTTTGAAAAACTTTTTGATCATATCCTTCTCCAGTTTGTTTACTGGTTGCCATAACACGTCTATTGAGCAAACGTGTATTTACTTCTGTGGACCACACACCTGGTAATTATTTCAATAGAAGGGAAATTAGAGGATTTATGGTATTACAAATTTTGCAGTTCAAACTTCTCATCAAGCCAATGCGTTAAAGTGACTGTTTCATCAGTGTATGATTGTGCTCATGTAGGCTGTATGAATAGTAGAAAGAGCTATAAGAATGTTAATGGATGGTCAATAAGAGTATAACAGCTATACAAGTGCAGAGCCTTTGCTATGTAAAAATGTATCAATAGATTTCTGCTGTCATGTAACCACAACTATCTCAGAGATTGAAGTATGGCTGAGTTTATTTGCTTATTTATGTATTATTCATTCATATGACTTCTGCTCTCTCCTCACCAGCCACATTGTGAACCACTTGGTGAGAGCCAAATGCAAAGAGGTAACGCTACATAAAGATGGGCCACTGGGTGAGACAGTGCTGGAGTGTTACAACTGTGGTTGTCGTAATGTCTTCCTTCTGGGCTTCATCCCAGCCAAGGCCGATTCCGTGGTGGTGTTGCTCTGCAGGTAAATGCTTGAATGACACTAGCTTTGCACATCAACCATCCAATAGCAAGGATACTCTTTGTTCAGGAATATCCTTGAGGGCAGTTTTGAACTTCTCGCATATGCCTGTCTGAAATATTCA